>NC_071106.1:18685000-18797500 GCF_024256425.1 Clarias gariepinus
TGCTTTGATGGATGGTTTTCTTTTACATCCTGTGGATGGCTGGGTTTTCGCACAGCGAAATCATTTAGGAATGGTTTGAGGAACATGAGAAGGAGTTTCCCCCAGAAATTAATTCCCCAGTTTTCAATCTGATTGAGAATTTGTAAGAGGTGCTGGACTAATACGTCTGATCCATCAGTGCCCCACTTTACACCATGGATCTGCTGATCTCTTAAAAGATCGGCTGATAACACCTTGGTGCCAAACACCACATCCTCAGAGGTCTTACAGAGTCCGTGAACTGATGTTTCAAAGTTGTTTTGGTGACACAAGAGGGAGTGACATTATATTAAACAGATTTTATTGTTATGGCGTATCAGTGTACATCAAAACAGTAAAAAACTTGTTAAGAAACTGGGATTAGAGCACAGGGTCAAGTCTTGCTCAAGAGCCTGATACTGGCAGCTTCATGGTGCTGCGATTTGAACCCTGATCTTCTGTTTAATAACACAATCTGTTGAGTGTCTCTGTAAATAGTTAGTGTGTAAATGGAACAATGGAGCAGATGGTCACATTGCCACCTCACAGTTCTAGGTTTTCTGGTTTGATTCTAGTTCGATCACAGGCTTATTTTCTGTGTGAAGTTCTTGGATGCTCTTCTTGGGTGTATATGGGTTTCCTCAAGGTTTTCTGGTTCCCTCCCATCTTCCAAAAATGTTCTTGTAAAAGATCATGGTAAGACAGATTTATGTTTGATTGAACTAAGACATGGAAATTTTTAATTATATCTTCTTTTAAAAAAAAATAATAATAAATGTGTTTGGGCTACAAAATGGCACAAAAAGTAGCAATCAATGTTGCGAGCAAACATCTTGCTTTGATGGGACATGCTGAGCTCAGGGTTACTGAAGAGTGGGTACTGAAAGCATGTTGGTTGGCAGTGCCTCTTTTTCCTTGAAAGAAAAATCCCATTAAAAAAATCTATTTTAAGTGACTTTGGAAAATGTTTTGATGTGTAAATGAGCACGATATTCGAGCAATATTCAAAGTAGCCCTACGTCATCTAGCTTCGAAACGAGCTGCCCTCACACGCAATGTAGTCTTGCTTTCGTCCTGAGCAGAAGTCAGAAAGCCCACGTTCAGTCCCCAGAGCGTGACTCTAACGCATTTGTAATCGGATATAGATTCACGCCGCTGCAGTTTGCTGAGAACCGGGAGCACAGCGCCGCCCGCGGCCGCGTCGGGAAACTATTTGAGTCTGTGCGTGCGCGAGCCCGAGGCTGCCGGCAGCCACAGCGTCTTCATTGTAGCTCAGCTGCGAATGTGGACATTGAAACGGCCAAACCGTAAACTGTGGGCGGATTATCCGTTTGGGTTTTATAGTAGAAATACAAGGATATTTATCTAGAGGTAAGTTCTGGATAAACTGTCTGTGTAACGTGCTGGGTATGAGCTAACGGGGCTACCTTTATGTTCCGAACAACGGCTGGCTAAGGCTAGTTAGCTTCCAGGCTAATAGCGATAGCTTGTAAACATGGCAGTTTAGTTTGTAGCATCCGTGAGGCTGGCTAGCGCAGTGTCACAGATCTACACAGAACCTGTACAGATCAGTTAGATGTTTGTGTACAAACCTGGGTCTGGATATCATTTTTTTCTACCTTGCTTATTTAACTTTGCTAAATGAAGGTTACTTACTGCTCGCTAGCAAGCTGTGAGAAAGCTACTGTAGGTATGGTTTTGTTTAGCCTTGTCTAGCAGGTTGACCTCTTTCTCTTTTAGCTCTGAAACCACACCAAAACATGGTCTTAATAATAATAATTATTATTCTAATGATGACTATGCCTCATTGGACAGCGGCCTTGATACTTTTGCTAGCTAGCTATATTCCCTGCCAGCACACGACTCTCTGACCCAGAATAATACCGAGTCAGGAGCCGTCTGAGGATGCGTGAATAGGTTGTAATGAAAGCCGCGAGAGGCTTGCCTGCGATTTTGACATGCAGTTAAGTGGGCTCGGGTTCTGTACACTTACTCTAATGCAGCACACGACGCGATATCTAAAGGCTTGTAACCTACACGCATCATCTGTATCATTATGCTGGCAGTCGTGTGAGTGTTAACTGACCGAGACCACCGTTAACAACCTGCAGGATTGAATACAGCATCTTGCTGCCTGGATACATTATTTGCGTCTTGGTCTTCGTGTTGCCAGTGTGATCGATTGTTTTGTTTACACAGCAGCTGCGATTTAATCCGATGCCCTGCTTGTATTCTTGCTCTCTTTCTTGGGCTCCATATTAAAGCGATGAATTTTATGCTTCAATAAGGTACTGTTATATTAATCCCATTTAGACATTGCCTAGCGATGGATAATCAGGGATAAGATGGCGCAGGGAGAGTACCCCTAACAAACTACCCAGTCTGTGCAAGGATTTGTTTTGCTGCGACATTCAGCATCTATGGGACTGTTTGTGTTCAAGTTCATGTTAATTTCCTGATGACAGCAACCTTTAAAAACGGCTCAGACACCTCTATCAGAGTGGATAATTGGATAAGGCATTTGTTTTGAACTTCTTTCCCAGGGCACGTCAAGTTAATGAGCTTTGTAAGTGTGGTCACGGTGTAATGGTCACTGTTGTGTCCGACAGCTTGTAAAAGCTCATTATCTAACCAAAGTGGTATAGCAGTGTTTGGTAACTGACATGTGGATCAAGTTTATTGTTTTGTTTGATAAGCTGGTACTTTAAAAACTCTAGATTCTTACTATTGAACATTGGTCAGCCTTAAAGGATTAACCGATCACATGCACTAGTGTAGATTACTTCGCCGAAAGCAGTTTATTGAATCAGAGACTTGCTACATGGCTAACAAAAAGATTTATTTGCCTGTCAGGGCTGAGTTTTTATTTTTTTTTTTATTTATTATTTTTTTTTTTTACACGACACTAGTTATTTAAAGAAAACTAATTTATTTAAAGAAATCTTCTTCAGTTTAAAGATGATGCCTCAAAGAAATGGTCAAAAACAAAACAGATATTTGTTTAAAGTCTGTAATGTCATTTTTTTTAAAATAGATATTAAAGCTGTGAATAGAACGGAATGTTCAAAAAAGGGAACATGAAGCGCCCCTCACAAACGAATCATAACCACTCCAGATTATTTATAGAGATAAATAAATAATTAACAACTGGCAACAACTGTTATCCAGATTTTTTTAAGCAAAAACTTTTATGTAACTGGACCCTCACATATTTTCATCTTTGGTGGCAGATGGAGCATTTAGGGAAAGGCTGTTGACTCTGTTCTCTTGGGGTAGCATCTGCTGCCCTCATAGAGCAAGTGATTGCATTGTATTGATTGTGTGACGCCAGCTTTTAACCTTACATATGATTACTTTGGATTAAAATTTTATGATTTTGTATACTAGGCTCTGTCGCGACATTTTATATCATCAGTGGTTAAATAGTTTGCCCCTTGGTTTTTAGCATCCTTACTAGCAGCTGTACAAGCTGAGCCGCACACAGTTGGCAACCTCTCATCAAAATGACAGCTGGTTCTTTTGAGTCCTTTTACAACTCCTGTGTCCTACGACCTTTTGCTTCTCCCTGTCTGTTGTATTGTTTAATTTTTAAGTTGCATATCAGAAGGAGCTGTCCACACATGCTAAATACCATTTCTTTTCCTTCCATGTATAACAAGTGTATCCACTAGATAATCACTAGATGATCATAATACTCTACGCCCATCTGTTTATCTGTAACGAACAAGAACTGTAATATTGTATGCCTTGAAGGTGTAAGGGTTTTAGCTTTTATAAAACATTGTAGATTAGTTCTGATTTAAAGAGAATGTGGTTCTTTCATTTAGATAAGAAAATGTTTGTAAACATTATACCGGGATTACTATTCTTGAAATTGTATTCCTGAATTATCCCGTGTATCAAGACACTTGGGCTCACTATTAAGGTTGCTGCAAAATACCAGTAACTATAGCTTCAGATTTGTTTTCTATCTCCAAGTATTTTCTAAAAAATATATATATTAAGCATAGAAAATGATGATGAATTAATAAAATCTATACAAACTCAGCTATTTTGACTGTTAGTTTTATAGTGTAACAGTTTTCTTTAAAAAAAAAAAACTGCTGTTATAAAAATATCTTTTATAATGGCCATGATTGCAGAAATATGCATTGTTCTCATTTATTTATAGCGGATCGTTACATAATTTCTCACTTCTAGGTTGGCGTTTTCCGTCTCATAATACCGATATAATTTGATCATGACCTGTTAATGACCTTTAGGTGTATGAGAATTAGCCTATGTTAACTGTTTCTTAGCCTTGTTGGTATCTTGTACAGAAAAGCATTAAACCTAAACTTAACAGCTTAGAAAAGTCCAATGACAAATAATAATATACAATCTTGTATATTTTTAGTATTTATTTTTATTTTTTTTCCTAGGCATGATGTTTTTCTCTTAATAGCAACAATGTCGTGTCAGTAAGCACCTTAAAGCCCTTGAAAAATACTGGGATTCAATATATAGGCCATGCATGTTCCTTACAGTTGCCAGTTTTTACATTGACTGCTGCTTTTGCCCTTCTCCACTGCTTGAATTAATGTACCTTCACTGAGAAAGATGGTCCAGATCCCAATCTGGATGAACATAAGAAGTTTGCTAAGTAGCTGTGCAATACTGATCAAAAGTTTGGACTTATTTTCTACATAGTAGAGCAATACTGGAATTTTTACAATCCTATGAAGTAGCACATGGCATTAAGTGATTAAGTACCAGTCAGTTGATATTGTAAGATATGAAGGTCAGCTGAGTGGAATAGGTCTTGCAAGAACAGATGTCAAGTGCATTTGCAAAACGCATCAAGCACCATGATGGACACATCTCAATATCAACTGTGTAGAGGAGATTATTGCACATTCTGGATGCCTTCACATTGTTTTACTGTGTAGAAAGAAATAAAAATCTGGATAAAACATGGAACTAGAAGGTGTGTCCAAACCTTTTACTGCTACTGTAGTAGTGCTACATATTATAATGGCAAACTACGATGAAATTTTTGATAAGGATGTAGTACTCATCTTTTTCATTTTATAATTATTATATTAAAAATTCCTTCAGTACAAGTACTGTGACAGTTACTGAGTACCAGGTCAAAGATCAAAACATTTGGCAAACCTAGTGTGTTTAATATTATTTCACTGCTGTGGAGGCTCATGTCGTGACTTTGTTGAATGCTGGCTAGCTAACTACCCCTGGTTCTGTCAGCATCTAATCAGTGTGTTTTTGTTTTGTTGCTACATGCTGGTTAGTGTTAATGCTCTTTAAAGCAGAGCAGTAATTTTCACATTGATTTTCTGTTCTTTTTTTAACTATAAATGTTTTTAAATCTCATAAGGCCTATTCTTAAGAGAATGTCACTTCCATGTATATTTATTGGTAAGCAGTCAGCCAGAGTCATTTACTCTTATCCAGCTCTGTGCCTGTTGTTTGCCTCCGGTGTCTTTCTGCTGTCATCCTGTCCAGCTTTTTTTTTTCTCTCTCTCTCTCTCTCTCTTTTTTGTACTCTCCAAACCTAAGTCTTAAAAGATTTTGTCACTAAAAGATCTGGGTCTATTTTTACTTGGTTTATCATTTGCCATAGAGAGATGATATGGAGCTGAAATGGAGAGAGAGGGTGGGAGATGAACACCCTGCAAGATCATATGGTATACTGCATTAGTCTTCTTCTAATGGTTTCAGCTGCATGTTACCTTAGCAAACCGAGTGCTGTGCTCTCCATACATATCACATTACCAGGCGGGGCACTAATGGGCGCTCTCTCAATGCAGTGGATCTGTTCAACATGACGAAGAGGTAATGGCTGGGATAGACTCTATAATGAACTGCCTAGTAGATAGTATGTTCTGCTTTGTTTGGTTTTAGACTGCAATTGACTGCCCCCCGATTTTCTCCCTTATTTAGTCGTGTCCAAGTCCCCCCTGTCACTAGGCGGCTCCCACATTAAACTACTACGGCCACTCAGTCGGGAGGGCCGTTGACTATTACGTGTTTTCCCCGCACCACGTGACGCCAGACTTGGAGGACAGCTCTATCCACTCCTTATGAATGCGTAAGCTTACAGACGCTTCTTACGCTCTCGTGAGCTCACAGATTGGCTGTAGAGCCGTGATTAATGTTGGAGCACTAAGGACCCCCCCCCCCCCCAAAGCGCCAGGCCAATCAGCTGTCTTAGACCTTGGGCTGCGAGAGGTTACAGCATCACCTGGGAATTAAACTAACAATCTCCGGATGATAGGACGAGCACTTTACCACTGCACCACTCGGAGGCCAAAAGAAAATGGTATTTATGCATTCTAACTTTATTCTAACAAAATGTAGCTATGTAAGATTTGCATGGTTTAAAGCGATGTCTTGCCAGTTTTTCAGAGTTAATTGGTACTCCCATGAGTCGGTACTAAAAGGCCCAAAATGTGCCAAGAAGATATCCCTCACAGCATTACATCACCACCGCCAGCAGCGTGAATAGTTGATAAAAGGCAGGATGGATCCATGCGTTAATCACCAAATTCTGACCCTACCATCCAAATGTTGCAGCAGAAATGCAGACTCCTCAAACCAGGCAACGATTTTTCAGTCTTATATTGTCCAATTTTAGTGAGTCTATTAAAATAGTTACATCAGTTTCCTGTTCAGAGCTGACAGGAATGGCTGTTGTAGCCCGTGTGCTTCAAGGTTCGACATGATGTGCATTCAAAGATGCTCTTGGGATACCTCTTTTTAGGGACAAGATGTTGTTTAAGTTAACTTTTTCAAACCAGTCTACCCATTCAGACTCCTCTGACCTCTAGGGTCAACAAGGCATTTTTGCTCAAAGAACTGTCTTTTATTATTATATTATTAATATTTTAGAAAACAATGTCGAGTAACGCACCCCCGTGTTTTCCTACTTTATCGGTTATGGCTGTGTAGGTCAGAGGTTGGGACTGGCACATGCTACGAGCACAGAGATTTTGGAGGAGACCAATGACACTAAAGACGGCGCGTTTAAACAGCAATCTACTTTCGTGCTCCGTACGATTGACTTCTTTCTGAGCCTAGAACTATTATGTTTTCACAGATCAAAACAAACCAGACTTTGGGGTTAAGTGTACTCTGAAACAATCCCTAATTTGAAAATGCCCTAAATTACCTTTTTTCTCCCCACTGTTATTCTTGGTTTGAACTTCAGCAAATAGTCTTGATCATGTCTACATGTCCAAATGAGTTGCGCTGCTGCCATGTGATTGGATAATTTAGATATTTGCGTTAAAGAGCAGTTGAACAGGTGTACCTAATGAAATGACCAGTGAGTGTCTATTTAGTAGCATAACATGTACATGTTCCAAGATATATTTATGCCGGGATCTTTTAACCCATTAGGAAAACAAAGGTGGTTGTAACGGGGCTGTATAAAACCTAAATAATTTTTAACCATGGAAGCTACTGTGAGGTTTCCGCTACCTTCTGTCCATGCTTTTAGATTATAAGTAGCCTTGTTAAGCTTGGTATTGAGATTTTCCAATATGTTAAATGCTTCTGAGCAAGGAGAGAAACTATTGATGACGTATCCACACAAGCAGCTTTAAGGCCTAAATGCTTCCAAACCATTGTGGTTTATTTTTTGTTGTTTTCTTTAATTGGGTAGAAGGTTTAGTTAACTGTACCCTGTTAAGGTGGGTGACTTGATACAGTTCTGTGTTCAATTAGAGGTTTCAAATTGTAATTCCTTACCTCTGACAAAAAAAAAAACACCATCTTAAATCAAAGTACAGGCATGAGAGTTCCAGTCATTCCGATGAACCCACAAAAGGATGCCTGTATAATAATGTTGGCTGTTTATGGTGAACTATGCTAATCAGCTTATAAATAGGCTGTTATGAAATTTAATAGACTGCACTTTATTTTGGCTAAATGACAGTCGTGTAAATAATAACTATCATTATGCAGACCTAAATAAACAACAATTAAATAAATATTAGCAGCAGCAGCTACAGCTGTTGTTTAATCTGTTATACAACTATTGGGTGCACTGCCGGTAGTTCAAAAAATGATTTCCATGAGCATAATTTAGTACAGATCCATAGTCCGTCTTTTTTTAGCAAAAAAATAAATCACTAGAAGAGAGAAAAGCAAAAATGTGTATTTTAGACTTCGTGTCTCACACTGGTTGTTGTTGACCCTAATCACGATAGATTCTGTTTTCTTCTAAACTACATTTTTTGTAACTTTACTGAATTTTTAAAAATATTTTTATAATTAAAAACAGACACACAGTGTGACAAAAAGCACAAGTTTTCAGAACTTTATCTGGGTTAACAGTGAGCTTTTTTTTGTGCAAAGAAGGTCAAACTGAAAAGGGCATTTTAATAGGGAGAGCGAAGGCTATATTATGTACTTCCTTTAAAATATATGATGCAAGTACATGACAATTACATCTTTTTGAAATGTAGCCTTAGACTGCAGGAAAAAAGCACAGATGCCCACGGTTGGCTAGTGCCACTATGATTGATGTGCGAGTGTACTATTTCCCCTTAGCGCACAGCCACTCTGCTCCCTAGACTGCAGAATACAGATGCATCTACCCTGATTTAAACTTGCAATCTCAAAATGTCTTTGTAAACGCTCTGGAGACTGTGCACCATCTGTATGGAACCAGTTATACCTGCAGATTACCGGTCATGGCTGATCAGGCAAAAAAATAAATAAAGGACTAATTCCAGACACTGACCATCAGTGATTACTGCATATCTAGTTTGCAGCATTCTTAACACTAGAGTCATCATTTTCCACTCTCTTTGTACTGTTGTCCTAAATATAAGGACATTTGTAATGCAGTCGTAGGTATCACAGCTGTGTAACTGCACAACATCGAGACCAGCGTTTAGTGTAATTAGCAAGTATTAGACTTAAAGTTTTTTTGGAATTTACACACAATTTAGCCAAAATTTATGTAACATGTATTGTATGATATATTAATTGTAATATAATTTATATAGCAGAGGACATACCTCACACTGCGGCTATCATAATTGCTGTTTTGCATCAGCTCATAATGTCTCTGCTTAGCTCTGACAGCCCTGCTGGTGAGTGGTCTCCTAGTCGATACTAAGCAACCCTCTCCAGTTGGAATGAATCAAATACCCTAAATAGAGTGTCAGTGTGCACTATTCTGACTCCAAATGAAAATATAAACGTACAGAAAAGCTTATATGGCTTTAAAGTAATATTAGGTTAATTAAACAGTTACTACTAATAAAAATGTTTACATTTTCTACACTCATCTAATATAAACAATTTGACCGAGCATTTGCTTCGTACACCCCTCTGTCACCTAAGCTTTGCATAGTGATTGTCTTTTTTTATGTTTCAGTATTTTTAAAAGTGAATGTTTGTTGGAAATTACTCTGCCTCTGCTGAATCTCGCACTGATCAGTCGCACTGATTAATTCCACTGATCTTTCAGAGAACATGAAAATGTGTTTTATCTCTCCTCTACAAGCCAGTCTCCATATTGGGGACTTTACAGCTGTTTGGCGCCTGCACAGTTGTGACGAGCATTTAATGTCCCATTAGATTAGTGATTGGGGAACATTATGCTTGATTTGAGAGAACAAAAAGAACTGCAGATGCCGTTTGGCGTAGAGGCTGGTGGATTTAGTACGTCTAATAACCTCTGGCGTTTCTAGTGTTTAAGGAATTATGCTGCCTTTACTCGATACCCTATTTTTGTGTAAATGCATCACCTATGGTGCTTTTTAAATTGGACAGATATAATCAAGCCTGTAACTGAATAAACTGATCAGCCATACCATTAACACATTAAATGTATTAGTTATATACCAGTAAATCTGTGACACAATCATTGGAACCCAAGCCTCACCCATGGCCATGTGGTCTAAAAGCCAACCTGTAGGCCTGATTCCAGAGACAAAACCAATGCAGCACAAATCAGCATGTCAGTGCTGGCCATGATATACTGTAAAGGCAACAGGACATCCAGTGCATCTCAGCCTGCCACAAACTGGGCCCAGCAGGTAATGAGCCCAAGGATAACCCGGCCTCCGAACTCTCCAGATTCCAATCACCCATGAGAGGCACCAAACAAACAAATCTGATCCACAGAGGCCCCACCCTGCAACCCAGAGCACCCGAAGGATCAGTTTCCAACATCCTGTGCCAGAAATGACGCACACCACCAGAAAGCCATGCCGCGAGGGGCCAGAGCCACTCCAGTGGCAAAGGGGGAACCTGAAATCTAGATGTTTTCAATGTAAATGGTTTTAATGTTGTAGCTGATTGGCGTGTGTGTATATATATATATATATAATATATATATATATCTCGATGTTGACTAGTTTAAAAATACATAACTAATAACAGTACCAAGCCAATAGCAAGACTTATTTGTTAAAGCTTTCTAACCAACTGATTGTCTGAGGTTAGTTTGATCTTTTTATAGGTGTGTGCCAGCATAATGTGTTGGATGTTTTAACAACTGCTATATTATTATTTGAGCACAGGGCAAACCGTAACCATGCCCCAGAGTCCATGCCACCATGGCAGCTGTGACTATCCAGTCCTAAAGTGTGAGAGAGGCTTGCGTGACTCACGCCTTTGCATTTGCCCTTTTGAAAAGGTGAAACTTGAAACAGAAACTGTGATCAGTTGGTCAATGGCTTTTTAAGAGTGTGCTAAAAGTTCTCATTTTTGTAGTATCACTAAGTCATTGATGTTGCTGAAGTGTAATTGGTATTACCATTCTGACTTAATAGATATTTTAGAAAGGTGAGAGATTTTTGTCTGAAATAACCAAAGCATTCATAGGAGCACTTTTCCCATGCTTTTTGTTTCCTGACAGTTTGGTCTTTCAAAAGTATTCAAGTACTTCTAAAAACAATGTATGGCTTGATAAAAAAAAAAAAAAAAATCAAACAGGTGTTGCCAGATGTAGTGTAAGGTGTAGAATTGTTCTGGGGGGTTTTGATTCGATCATTCATCATAAAGGTTATGAGAACAGGTATCTCGTACTCTTTTCCTGCTGTGCCCTCTTCTGTGGGTTTTAGTGTATTGCTGCTATAATTTAACGTCTCTTTGTCTGAGACACATGGTTAAGGGAGGAGGTGGAGCTGTGTAATCTGACACGAGCCAGGCCCAAAGTACAGCTTAGACACAGTGAGAGAGTGAGGGGGGGCGCATTCCGGCTCTGGCTTGACATTCGACTCCTCAGCCTACATGCTGCGCTGGCAGCATAGTGCACGCAGACTGGACTCTCTTCTTCGTCTCTGTAGCACTTTGCTGAGTTTTTTTTTTTTTTTTTTTTTTTTAACCCCTGTCCCACAGAGAATACTCTCCTCTTCCCGTGTCTCATTTGAAGTTCACGCAGGATACTTGGGCCTGCCTGGGAGTGGCCCCTCAGTTTGCCGCTGGAATGTGCCTTTAGACGAGTGGGGAAACTCGCTTTGCTGCTGTTGGTTTCCTCTCTTGCTCAGCTCTCCCTCTCGCTCCCAATCTCCTTGGGCTCCCTCATATGCTTCCTGCCAGGCACTCAGAGCTTAGTGCAGTATACATTTTTGGATTACTTCTGGATTCCCCCTTTTTTGAGGGGAGGAGAGGGGGGGGGTTTCTCCACTACTCATTGTGCTTTTTCAGGGCTATTCTTAATATTTTTTTTTGTGGTCTACTTTGTAGCAAGAATTGAACCATCCTTTTGGATAGCTTGGGAGCTTTTGCATGTGTGCGTGTAAATGGCCAGGCCTCACCGTGCCTGAAGTGTCCCTGGAGTATCTGGCAGTGGACCTGAGACAGCTAGTGGAGCGATATATATATTTAAAAAAAAAATCTGAGCCAGCACTGAGTGAGCATATTGGATATTGGACTTGTTGGGGGCCCTCTGTTATGGGCTGTTTTGTTTTTATGGAAAGAGCGCAATGAAGAGTCACTGCGATCCCCATGTCTCCCACCGCTAGGCTACAGCCTGTCTACTCATGGAAGGGGGTGTTCAAGCTCTTCACGTGCGTTGCTGCCCGAGCGGCCAGCAAGTCTAAAGGTAACACAGCCCAGTGCATGCTCACTGTCTTGTCTTGTTTTTGCTCCCGGTGTTGGCAACCTGTATGGAATGTTGTTTGTTTAGGCCGTCTTAGACTCCATCCTATATGCTTTTAATGTGCTTTATGTTCATATGGGAATGGAGTGAAATCTTACTAGAAGGCCTCATCTGGACCTGACCTCTAAAGAAAATTCCAGAAAGGTCGC
The DNA here is from genome assembly GCF_024256425.1 of Clarias gariepinus. Lineage (NCBI taxonomy): Eukaryota > Metazoa > Chordata > Actinopteri > Siluriformes > Clariidae > Clarias > Clarias gariepinus. Next base: position 18,697,289 of record NC_071106.1, read on the forward strand.
CCCTGTTGTGTGTGGGTGTCTGTGCCTACAGTAGCCTGAGACTTTGAAAGACAAAGCAGGAGCATTTCCTTGCGTGCCGTAATTTGCTTTTTCCTGGTTTGCTGTAAGATTCCTGTCATCTCTGAAACACGACTACTGTTTTGTGTTTCCCTGTGTGTGTGTAAACCATTGAGTTGTCACATGCCTTTGTTGTGTTTTTCCCATCTTCCAGAGTTTATGATAATGAGGAAAACAATAAAGTATACATTTATATAAAATAGTTTGATATTTTATAGTAAAAAAAATATCAAACTAATGTCAGTGACATGTTTCACCTCAAGAGACTGAAGCAGTTACTAAGATGTGCTGCCTATAGGTACTTTTTATTTTTGTGTTTTTATTTTTTTATTCATAAATTTGGTAAAATTGTCAAAGAGCATCTATATCTGTTTTATGTAAAAAAAAAAAAAAAAATCTTAAATCTTTCTTTTTTTGCCCCCGCCCCCAACCCTCTTGGTAACACATGACAATGAAATTTAACATGTATGTCACGTCATTTTATTTTTTTTTATACTGCAAGAAACTGGGGCATGACTTGAGGGACTAAGAGCCAGTGAGAGAATAATTTCATTTGACAGTTTATCATTGCATTTATTTAAACTTTTTCATAGGGTTGACAATTTTGGTTTGTACTTTTATGCGATTGTTTTTTTTTTTGTTTGTTTGTTTTTTTGTTACTTGTTTTTAAACCAATAGCATTATGTTACAACAAAGACATACAGTAATTATATTTTCCATTTTGTATGAGAAGTGCCAATAATTCTGGTGAGTGCTACAAACAAAGCCGTATCCTGTGGTACCAAAGTTTGTTTAGTAGTAAACAGTCTAATGTGTCTATACAGTGAGGACAGGCTGGAGCATGCCTGCCACCAAGAAAGACAATGCTCATTCACTCACTATCACCTATATCTCTGTGAATAGTGCACCTCAATCCCTTTTGCTTGTTTCAGTGTAGAGTAAACCTCTCAGATTTAACATGTGTTGACATGCTTATACATTTATTTAAATACAGTCAATACACTATCCCGGTGTATTGTTTCGGTTCATCTATATTCTATATTACCACACACAAAAAAAAGCTCTTTAAAAATATTTATCATTATTGATAGTTATTTAATTCATTGATCTTTAGTAATTATGTTATCCTGGTCAGTGCCAGCGTGTGCCAAACGTTTTCAAATGGAAAATTCAGTTTCCTGTCACACTGACTCAAACAATTTTCTTTAAAATATATATTTTTTATTTATATCTGTTTAGATTTTAGGTGGTTAAATGTTCCAATTCTACTCTCTATAATCCTGCACCCTTAAACTGTTCACTCAGCACAACATTTACGTTTGTTTTGAAATGTAACAAATCACGTTAATAACACACAAAACAGACAGGACATATTTATTGTGGATGCTTTGACATCAAAGTATATGCGCAAAGAAAAAGAAACTTCAGTCTAGTTTTAAAAAAGCTTTGTCAGTGACAAAGATACTGTGTGGTGTGTTTTTTTTTTTTTTTTCTTTTTTTTTTTTTTTTTTAAAGGTGGGCCCAAACATGGAGGGAAAAGAAATCTGCATTGTTTTTTTTGTCCATAAGTAGGATACACATATCTAGACATGGTATACATTTTCTACCGTTAGAACTTTCTGCTAAATCTGATTACTCTAGGAGTCACATGCTGTGTTGAAATTTGTAAATATACTTTTTATTTCCTGGTTCTCTAGTCATTTTTCATCAGCTAATCATTATCAACTTTAAAGTACACAAGCTTTTAAACTGCTGAATATTTTAACCAGAAATTGAGATTTATATAAATAAAAGCAAACTTCCTCTGTCTTAACAAGCTGCTCCATGTTCAGGCCTCTTTTGTGTTTCTTGAATGAATTGTGCAGCGATTAATTTTAGCCTATTTTAACCTATTTGAGACCAAAATTTTCTCATGCAAGGACATTTTTTTCCCCCCTTCTTCTTTTTTTGTACTACACCGTCTGTCTTCAAACACTCATCTTATGATGAACATTTAGGTATAGTTATTTTGCCAAAATTCTTTCTGTTTGAAGACATGGGTTAAATTAATAGCTATCAAGTGCTCATAAAGAGAACCAATAAGGAGAAATTGAAGTATTCACTAAAGTGGAGTCCAGGTCTCAGAAGGTTAACACACATGTTTAGGGGGGAAATGTTATGTTTACTTGTCAGTGCAAGCCTTCAAGTCCTATTCAAGGCAGGTTGTCATATGGGTTCATCTTTCAGGTAAAGCCAGTCTTGTTGAATAGAAAAGGTAACTTGCCTAACGGCAGCTTAGCACATGGGTCACTTAATAGAGCTCAGGAAGTTTGTTTCATTATGTATTCCTGTTTTTTCTTTTTTCTTTGCAGAGGTCCACACATTTCAAGAGAAGAAAATAGCCTTACTGGGGAATCATATGGACGAAGGTACAGTGAATTCCCGATATAATTAATTTTTTTGAAGGTTAACTGAATGTTAGATCTGTTGTTAAACTGAAACATACTTCAAGTCTAAATATGTGGAGTGAAAAGAAGTTTGAAAATTTTGGTGATGGAGAAGGAGGGGACTAGATAATTGAAGAGTGTGTCTTTCACTCTGACTTAGCCCTGTAATCTCCCTCCATCAGCATCTGGAGGATCAGGGCAGGTCCGTGACATCAAACCCCCATGCCCTGTGACCCATTGCTGGCACTCACAGCGTGGGGAGCAGTAATGGTGTGCTGTTTCAGCCTGCCCTCAGTACTCCACAACACCAGCTCTCTCTCTCTCTTATCTCATTTTAAACTTGCTTTTTGCTACTGGTGCTGGTAAATGACTGTCTGAACATGTCAGAGTTGTGTGCTGGCAAACTACTGCAATATTTTTGTTTTTACCAATTAACAAAATGTAGTGCCTTACAGATAAAGGTTTGCACAAGCATCTAAATGATCACATGATTTGCCGATGTATTTATATGTAGCAGGTCTAAGAATTTATTGGGCACTGCAGTGCTTTACTGTGATTCACACTTGTTGTATGCGCAACCCAACCCATAACCGCAACTTTTGTGGTGTTTCTGTAGTTTGTGGACATACATGCGGGAAGTTGTAAAGAAAAATGGAGCAGGGTTTTACAGTTTTACCACAAGCGTTTATTAATTTACAGTATTGGAAAATAATCAGCCTGTAAACCTACTTTTAAAGTGAGTAGTTTCAAAGCGTAGTGATGCATTAAACCCAACATGTTGTAGAATGGAACATGAATTGGAAAATTATAGCCTTAAAACAATTGTGTAATAATTTACTCCACAAATCTACTGTTCGTTTAACCCGTCATTTTAAAAGCCTTATTTTAAAGACCTTTTTTTTTTTTTTTTTTTCACCATATTTAGTTATTTAGGCAGGGTCACTGAGTATCTGGTTTCTCAACACTGCTCCTGTTATCATAATATTCACCAGGAGCCAGTTTGGAATAAAACTTAAAAGATAAAGTTAAATCTGCACTGTACCTGCCAGAGCGTGTTTACTTTTGTTTTTTGTTTTTTTTCCCATCTTTTCTTCTGCATTGTCTTTGTGGACATACAGTATGCAGTCTAGACAATCACAGGAAATCAATAATCCTGGTGGACTGAAATAATCAGATGTAGGCTGTAGCGTCATGGAGCAGACAGTTAGGATAATACTTAAACGTCTCAGCAAATGGTCAACTTTTTCTAAATGAAATCTCCAGGCATCACTGGTGGCCCAATGTCTATCTTTGTGTTTATGACGGGCACATTACTGATAAATGTTTTTGATTTTTATGTTCATATTATGCTAAAATTTATCAAACTTCTGAATCTGGAAAAATCGGCACAGTTGCATACAATTGTTGGTCTAAGGGAGATAATACAATGCAACATCAGAAAGTGCTCGTTTCCAAACTAAGTGCATCATGCACCAATGAACAAAACCCAAGATTAAACTCTGCGCAATTAATTAAGTCGGACCTAAAGTGAAGAGTCTCGCCTGGACCTTTAGTCGTTTTTGAAGGTCAGAAACCTTTATGCTCTTTTGCCAACTCTTGTTTGTTTAATCTTTACCCTGTCATGTCCGATGAACACAATTTACTGTTTAGGTTTTTGTGCAGGGGGACTTATGCAAAAATATTTGAGTTGTAGGTATTTAAGTGGTGGGGTAAAATAATATAATATTTTTCAGGAGAATGCTGACCTACTGTAAAGATAGTATAACTTTATCATATTGCAGTATTGTGATGTAAGCAGTAGTAATGCTTTAAACAACAAGAAACATGACTATGATTTGCAGAGTGAAGGCTTGTTGGTGACGTTGTGACAACAGATTAGCTCTTACAGCAAAAATCAAATCATGTGGGGGGGGGGGGGGTGAAAGTGAATAGTACATCCAATAAGGGGGTCTCTGCTAGTTTATTCTTCTGTGTTAAAGTGACTGGAGCATAATTTAAAGATGAGTGAGCATTGAGTAACATGGGGTGAAAAATCGATTCAGTTATGCATCACGATTCTTTTGTTTATACCCATATCTGACCTTTGAGGTGAGACGTGGTAATTGGCACAGCGAGCTACCACAAGTGACTGCTCGATGTTCTGCCAGGTCCCCTTAAGGGCCGGTCAAAAAATTCATTGTTGAATTTTTCATGCGGAAAGATTGAAAACCTAGTGACTACGCCAAATCTCACGATGAATCCTGATGAACTGTACTTATAGCCACTGCACGAAGCCACGCCAACGCTGCATGGATGAAATAGGCGTGTTAGCAATTCATGCAACACCACGCTCACTCAAATAAATTTTGTTATTCATTTTTGAAAACATTTATAATTGTGCAAATCACCAGCGTGTCATCAGCCATGACAAGTGATCCGCGTGGAACATACAGGTTTTTATGGCAGTTCATTATCGAATATGCTATGCATTAAAAAGCAAAAAAAACATTTTTCTTTAAACCCTGTGAGCAAACTAGCCTCTATACCCACTAATTTCACACAGTTACATCAGACTTAAAACACCATGGGCACAAATTGGTCTCAAGACTTGCATGTTAGAAGCCACGCATGGCTGTGTGCTTACAAATGCTTAACAGGCACTCAAGTGGATTTTTTTTTTTTTTAGACTTTGAAGGCATTTGAGAAGATAAGTGTTGCAGTATCTTTATAATCCTAAATTACTTGATTTAGTGTCCAGGTTGGAAACACAATTTTTCCCTCACACTGGCATCCTGTGTGATGGGAATGAAATATTTTGTTATTGCTTATTATAGTGGATTCCGGAGATATTTCTCTGCTAATTTGTGAAGCTGCTGAATAAAGCTAAGCTATAAAACTTGAGTTCTTACAATTTAAACAAAATCGAAAAAAGGATTGAATTGGAATATTAATAAAATCTTGATATTTTAAGAAACGCAATATAAATCTAATCAAAACCTACAGTCATGTTTAAACGTTTTAGTACCCCATCTTTTTATTCACACACACAAATCATCTGATCTTAGTGTGTCTCAAATACAACCTCAAACATACCTTAACTTTTTTTAACAAAAGAATGGAATTAAAATAAAATTTAAATAAAAAAAATTTTAATGTGTAAAAAATCTTGTACATTATACATGTACAACATATCTTGTTTGAAAAAAGGCTTTTGATTACAAAACTGAAAAAAGGTTAGACCTGAATGTCTTCATGATAAAATCTCTGATGCAAGTTAACTGCACAATCAATTTTTTCAGGTTTGTTTTCTTGTTTCACATCACACGTGGTAATATGATCTAAAGATTAAAGATGCTAAAAGATTTATGTACTACTTCTACACGACTCTCTTTAGAGATAGGTGATGTCTACTAATACATCTAGGTATACAGGCATGGCATTCTGGGAAACATGTAGGAAGCAGAGGAAACTAAAGAGGGGAAAAAGACTAGTATGTAAAGAATGTGCTGGATTTTTCCTTTAATTTGGCTTGGGACAATACAGAATGAAAACATGCTTAAAGATTTGCAGTCACAGAAATCTGAGCCAAGCCTTAGGTTTAGGAACCTTTTACTGGTTTCTTTATTACATGCTGATCCTTATATACAGGAGTTGATTTACCGAAAATAAGATAAGGCATTATTTCATTGTTTTTTTTTAGATTTAGGCATTTGGCAGACGAGTTGAGGGCCTTGCTCAAGGGCCCAACAGTGGCAACTTGGTGGTTGTGGGGTTTGAACCTGGTATCTTCCGAACCATAGTCAAATGCCTTAACCACTGAGCTAGCCCTGGCCTAGGGTTGTGCCGATAGACGATACTATTGTCTATCGACGATAGTCTCGTCTATCGACGATAGTCAGCTATATGGACGATACAGATGTCGCCATTAAAAACCCACGTTTCAAGAAAAGGAATCCCGTGACTTGCCACGGCTGCGCACGGCAAGCTGTGAAAATGCCCTTCATTACCTGTAGGGGGCAGTCGTGTTTCAGTCTGAAGTATTGTGTGTCTACTGAAGCCGAAAATGTGTTCTCTCTTCTAGTCACCCATTGACAGCAAGCGACAGAGCTCATAAACATGTCGAGCTCAAACTGTAAATACTGATAAGTATTAATTCTTCATTTTCTTCTCTCCTTCAATGATGATACTTCTTCGACAGCGCTTTCTTCATTCAGTATAATTATTATTAGTAGTACTGCTCCGAATTTATTATTGTGATTTTTCCTTATTATTATTGTAACGCACCCGCGCGTGTGTGCAAAAAAACTACAATGAGGTATGATATGTTAGCCTAAAACAATTGTTTTATTGTGTTTATGCGCTTTAAATATACACTAAACAATAAACACTGCCTTGTGCAAAGTGAAAGTGAGTTGCGCGTGCAACTTTTTGATCAAAAGGCTGATAAACGCGTGCGCAGATATGAGCAGATTTATCGATAAAACAACAGACATGAAATGAAAAAAAAAAACCCCACAAAAATATGTACTACTCTCTGAATACAACGCGACAGCACGCAGAATCCCTGGGCTTTGACTACTATCGTGTATCGGCGATCTTACAGGCTGACGATAGGACGATATGACAATGGGCATATCGCGCAACCCTACCCTGGCCCCTTATTTAGTGATCTAAAAGATAACTGATTCTGCACACACATTAAGCTTTTTTTGTTTGTTTTTTTTTGCCAAGTAACAAGGGCTTACTTTTTTCTTTTTTTTGCCTTACTTTTTTGCTACATTATCAGTATAGCTCCAGTGAAGAGTGAAGTAAACAGATGCGTCTTGGATGTATTGCTACCTTTTAGCAAGGTTTTTTTTGTGGTCTAAACGCTGCATTTTTCTAAGGCTGTGTTTTAACACAAAGTAGATGCAATGTTATCGAAGTCTTGTATTACGAATTCCAAATCTGTAAAAGTAGTGGTTTTTTTTTTTTTCTTTTCTTTTTTTTTTGTATATAGGTCCTGAATATTTGTGGTTATTATTTACATAGTTGATGACGGTTGAGTACGGCACAAACTTTCTTGACCACTACTGTCAGTATAGTTTGTAATCATGTTTTAACAAGCCTTGTCATACAGACATTCATTACTGTTGCTGAAGTGGCTTCCTCTGAGGATACAAGATTTCCTGTGTTGTGTGATGGGCTACAGACTTTCCACTTGCACAGCAGTTCAGTTCAGCACTTTCCTGGAATAAAGGGTGTGACGGGACTTCTGGGTCTCAGACAGCTGTTTTTATTACAAAGAAAACCAGGAATGCCACAGGACAGATTCTCAAATTTGAGTTTTAAAAAAGTTGGTAATTCAAGGGGAAATAAACCTCTCACACTAACACTAAGGGGTTCGCCAAATCTTCCTCTTTTTTTTTTCCTTCTTTTAAATAGTATAACTGCTGTGTTTTTAATTCATGTTAATAACCTACTAAACTACCTGGAACCCCCAGTGTGTTTTTCTCTTGTGTTCCTCAAAAATCAGATGTAACACAATGTACAATGTTTCTTGCTAGTAACTTTATATTGGCATAATGGGATAATCCAGTTTATATTTCGGAGAAATTCAACCCAAATTCCAAAAACGTTTGGGGTGGGGGTGGGGTGGGGGGGGGTTGGGGGGGGGATTCACATTGTATTATATTGAAAACTTTTAACCAACTATTATTTGATTTACCATGTGAATTTTTCATGTAAATATGCACTTGTTTTAAATCTGGTGGCTGCAACATCCTACAAAAAAAGTTGGGACAGGGTTATTTTAAGACTAATAACAATGTGATATGGTGATTAAAGACAAGTGCTTTTAGACAGATGAACCAATTGTTATAGTAACCAGAAGTTTTAAAGAAAGGCCTAGTCCTTCTGGAGCAAGGATGGGACGAGGCTCATCGATTTTCCAACAGATTCACCAGCAATATGTCCAATTTTTTAAGGATAACCTTCCCCAATGTCATTACAATACATTATCAAGAAATTTAAGGAAACCAGTCAAATCTTAATCCTTATACAGGAACAAAACCCACTTCTGAATATGTGTGATCTCCGATCTGTCTGGCGTCATTGTCTTAAACTACATGCTCCTCCATTATGAGGAATCACTTTGGTAAAACACTGTCTATTAATCATTTGTCACTTGTTCAAAAAAATCATCTAAAAGCTTAATGAATACATCAGTACTCTCCAGAGGTGTCAAAGACTTTGGCTTTGTCTCTGTCTCATCTGGGAAGGACACTGGCACACTGGAAATATGTTTTGTAGTCAAACAAGTCATCTTTTAAAGTAGTTTTTAGAAACAACAGCCGTCATGTTTTCTGTTAAAGAGGAAAAGGACAATCCAAGCTGTTATCAGCATCAGGTCCAAAAGCCAGCATCAGTCATGGTATGGGGTGTGCCAGTGCCCATGGCATGGGTAAACTGACTATCTGTGAAGACACCAGTAATGCAGAAAAATATGTTCCTTTTAAAGCAACGTATGCTGCCATCCAAACACCATCTTTTTTTAGAAACATCCCAGTATATTCCAGCATTACAACACTAAACCGCATTCTGCTTGGATTACATGTGCATGACTGCTAAACACACGGAATTTGTGTTGCATTATGAAGTGCAAAATATAGCAACAAAGGCCCTGCACAATTGCACAGCTGTTAGACCTGCGTAATGTAAAAATGAAAGAAACACGCAAGCTAAACTTGATCAACTGGCGTTTTTAGTGTCCAAATGCTTAGTCTTACCAAAGATGTTACAAATCAATGAACAGTCAACTGTCCTTACTTTTTTTTTTTAAAGAATGTTCCAGCCACCCGATTTGAAATTATTGCATTTTTTAAAAAACAAATAATTAATTTCATATATTAAATTATCAAATAGTTGTAGATATTTCAATATAGTACAAGGTGACTTTACTTTTTTTACTTTTTTAATTTCCTTACTGTCCCAACTTTTTTGGAATGCCCTTTGTATTTATAAAAACATAAGTTAAAGTGGTATATTGTGAATTATTTTGGGTGTTAAAAGTCTAAGTCATGTTTTAATTTAACATTTTTTGTTCTTTTTTTGTTTTCTTTTTTTTAATTCAGTCAGTAAGCTGCAGGAGATATTTTCAATATCCTTAGAATTACTATTTTCAATGATCACCAATCAGAACCTACAGTATATGAGCATACTCTACATCATCTTAGTTGGAACAAACCAATATTAGATTTTACTATACGGAGCTCAAAACAAAGACTTAACAACAGAGATTTGGAGGAAAAGGTCGTCTTTTGGTCATGTTTTTCATTGTGGTTGAAGTTGATTGATTGTAATTTAGGCTCCTCATTAGTATCGTGAAACATCTGCAAGCGCTCTGGGTCTTGGAAAGAGATATAACAATAATATTTCCAGCATGTGTTTGTAACCAGAAACTAATATGTTCTGTTTTGACTGGATAAAAGTCCCAGACACACTTGTATTTCGGTGAAGAAAGCATGTAGTGTAATTATGACTGATTTGCATGAGTGATTACATGGCCCTTACATGATTTCTTGTATGTTACGTACACCTCACGTACAGGTCACATGACCATAACATGTATATGGTCTGTCTGTGTGCTTAACAACCTACACAAAAGATTTAGAAGCATTGCTTCTTCGTAAAGTCTCTTATATAGTTTTAACATCTTTTCTATGTTCTGCTGGCTGTAACTTGGTTTTAGGAATCGTAGAGAACTGCATTTTCTGGATTTTCTCCATACTGAAGAAAAAGTATAAAGCCATATCTCCAATGTGATATAAATGAATACTTACCAATATAATTAAATTGGCAGGATTATACTATATATTAGCTGCAGTTGTTTTTGCTGAATTTTTTGTAGCATGAAAAAGTGCTGCAAATGTCTCAAATACCTGGACTCCATATTAACATCAATTAACACCAACTGTTATAGCTCAACTGGCTGCCACCTAACACACTGTATAAATGCAGATCAATTCCTGCTTTCTATTTCACCCAAATCAGGATGCGTTCCCTGTTAAGTCTGGTTCCTCTTAAGGTTTCTTCCTATTACCATCTCTGGGAGTTTTTCCTGTCGCCCGCGGCATAATTGGGCTTCACCTGGGACGATCTGCTCATTTTGATTCATACACATTCACATTCCATACAGACTTAAATAATTCTTTTGATTGTGTAAAGTTGCTTTGCGACAAAGACAATTGTTAAAAGCACTATGCAAATAAAATTGAATTAAATTAAAAAGTAAGCATACTTTTTTCAGATACATAAAAAAAGACAATTTGACAGACGCAGGGATCTGAGTAAAATTCCAGAGATGCGTTAGTAAGAAACACTAATTTTTGTATTTTTTATTTTTCAAATGGATGAATCAAGGGTGGGGTTGTTTGTTTTTTGTTTTTTCAGGGGCGGGGGGAGGGGGGTTTAAAGGGTGTTTGTACGATATTGCATGCTGAGTGTTTCTACTACTTAGGTATTTTTAGATTTTGCTATTTAGTAACACCAATGTCTTTAAATTTAAGAAATGTGAGGTGTCTGACAAGTACATGGGGGAAAACGACTGAACAATAGATTATATGCAGAACAGTGATGGATCTACAAAGTACACTAATTCTAGACAGAAATTATATGGCTTTAAGCTATGCAGTAATAATTCAGACTCCTCCAGAAAGCAGCCCAGACCGCAGGCGTATTTTTGTCTTACTTCATTTCAGTGATTAAGCAGCAGTGACTCAGCAGAAACTGTTTGATCACTGGATTGTTTGGCGTACAGTTGCGTATTGGCGTCATCTTCTATACTGAGACAGTCAAGAATTAATTGATCTGTTAATTTATGGATTTTCCTCACTGACACCATCACCAAGCTGGGCTTTAACAGAGCATACTTCATTTACCCTCACATCCTCAACCTACAGTGGTGTGAAAAACTATTTGCCCCCTTCCTGATTTCTTATTCTTTTGCATGTTTGTCACACTTAAATGTTTCTGATCATCAAACACATTTAACTATTAGTCAAAGATAACACAAGTAAACACAAAATGCAGTTTTTAAATGATGGTTTTTATTATTTAGGGAGAAAAAAAATCCAAACTTACATGGCCCTGTGTGAAAAAGTAATTGCCCCCTGAACCTAATAACTGATTGGGCCACCCTTAGCAGCAATAACTGCAATCAAGTGTTTGCGATAACTTGCAACGAGTCTTTTACAGAGCTCTGGAGGAATTTTGGCCCACTCATCTTTGCAGAATTGTTGTAACTCAGCTTTATTTGAGAGTTTTCTAGCATGAACCGCCTTTTTAAGGTCATGCCACAACATCTCAATAGGATTCAGGTCAGGACTTTGACTAGGCCACTCCAAAGTCTTCATTTTGTTTTTCTTCAGCCATTCAGAGGTGGATTTGCTGGTGTGTTTTGGGTCATTGTCCTGCTGCAGCACCAAAGATCGCTTCAGCTTGAGTTGACCAACAGATGGCCGGACATTCTCCTTCAGGATTTTTTGGTAGACAGTAGAATTCATGGTTCCATCTATCACAGCAAGCCTTCCAGGTCCTAAAGCAGCAAAACAACCCCAGACCATCACACTACCACCACCATATTTTACTGTTGGTATGGTGTTCTTTTTCTGAAATGCTGTGTTACTTTTACGCCAGATGTAACGGGACACGCACCTTCCAAAAAGTTAAACTTTTGTCTCGTCGGTCCACAAGGTATATTCCCAAAAGTCTTGGCAATCATTGAGATGTTTTTTAGCAAAATTGAGACGAGCCTTGATGTTCTTTTTGCTTAAGTGGTTTGCGCCTTGGAAATCTGCCATGCAGGCCGTTTTTGCCCAGTCTCTTTCTTATGGTGGAGTCGTGAACACTGACCTTAATTGAGGCAAGTGAGGCCTGCAGTTCTTTAGTTGTTGTCCTGGGGTCTTTTGTGGCCTCTCGGATGAGTTGTCTCTGCGCTCTTGGGGTAATTTTGGTCGGCTGGCCACTCCTGGGAAGGTTCACCACTGTTCCATGTTTTTGCCATTTGTGGATGATGGCTCTCACTGTGGTTCGCTGGAGTCCCAAGGCTTTGGAAATGGCTTTATAACCTTTACCAGCCTGATAGATCTCAATTACTTTTGTTCTCATTTTTTTCTGAATTTCTTTGGATCTTGGCATAATGTCTAGCTTTTGAGGTGCTTTTGGTCTACTTCTCTGTGTCAGGTAGCTCCTATTTAAGTGATTTCTTGATTGAAACAGTTGTGGCAGTAATCAGGCCTGAGGGTGACTACAGAAATTGAACTTTTAACTGTGATAAACCACAGTTAAGTTATTTTTTAACAAGGGGGGGGGGGGCAATTACTTTTTCACACAGGGCCATGTAGATTTGGAGTTTTTTTTCTCCCTTAATAACATAATCTTCATTTAAAAACTGCATTTTGTGTTCAATTATGTTATCTTTGACTAATAGTTAACGGTTTTTAATGATCAGAAACATTTAAGTGTGACAAACATGCAAAAGAATAAGAAATCAGGAAGGGGGCAAATAGTTTTTCACACCACTGTATATCATTTAGACTTGTTCACTACATCTACTGTCAAAAGATGGATTTTTGCTTATCAGCACTGTCTGCTGCAGTCTTTCTCAGGAGCTGGCACTCACCGAGCGCTGGTGTCATTTAACAGAAGGCGGACACACTGCACTGTTTTCAGTATTTCAGCAGCTCTTCACAGGTCATCGACAAATTGTGTTGTTTTCTGCCTTATTGGTGGGTTTTTGGATTCAGGGCGGGAATGGCAATATGTTTTCAAATCCTTTTGACAATTTGTATGCTTCATTTTAAAAATCATACACACTGGACAGTTTATTCATAACGGAAAATGTGAAACAAATGAGCTGTTAGGGGTAGAAAAACAACCTGAAGGTCCTGTAAGCACTGGCTACACCAATTAGGCTTCTTCTCCAAGCTTTAGGCTGTGTATTTAGTGCTGGCTAAAGGCTTCGTGTGCTCTGTGCTAATTTTGGCAAGAGACTGAGCAGCTCAGCTAGAGGGATAAAAATACACAGGGCTTTATCACAGTAGATATGTTTACAAGCTGCCTATAAGACATGTACGTTCTCTCTCTCACACACACACATGCGCGCACCACACACACACACACACACACACACACACACACACTTCTTTATTTCCACTCTGATCTCTGATTTTCTGCTCTCTGTACTGTCCCCTGTTCACACTGTAAATAAAGCGCCAAGACAGCCAGATAAACATCCTTTCTTCAACCATGACTCTGAAGACATTAGATGCTATTGCACAGGTTTATTAGCTTTAGAAAGGGTGAAAGAATGATACCACAGTACAGGTAAGATGTCTACAGATAGCTGGAGATTGCATTTGAAGTTGCCATGTGGTCATCTACTCTGTACTGTGACATCGTCCTTTCACTCTTTATAAAGCCAGAGATCTTGTCGCATGGATGCCCCGTGTGATCTGCCTGGGATGCGTGTGGTGACTGGGGACGGTTCCACTTTACCATGAAGACAGTCCTGTCCTCAGCTGATGTAGACAGCTGTTTTCTGAGGACTTGTGACTTCAGTCGCTCAATAATTCAGGACTGGAGTTTCCTACAGCCTACCTGAGCCTCCAATATTAACTTAAACACATCTCCTGTTATACTAAACTTCCAGTTTCACGCAGTATGATGCAGATCAATCCCAGGGTGTTACCCTGTTTAGTCAGGTTCCTCTCAAGGTTTCTTCCTATTACCATCTCAGGGAGTTTTTCCTTGCCATTGTTGCCATCGTCCTCAGCTTGCTCATCAGGGACAATCTTATCATTTTGATTCAAACACATTCACATTTCATACAAACTTAAATAATTATTTTTATTGTGTAAAGCTGCTTTGCAACAATGTCAACTGTTAAAAGGACTATACAAATAAAATTGAATTGAATTTTCTTCCATGATATCAGCTCATTCTCTTTGGCATAACAGTGTTGTTTTTGAGATGGATAGCCAAAAAGAAAGAGAGCAAGATGTTTATCTTCAGCAAACCATGCTCCCGTGAACTGGGTTGTGCTAGAGGCAGATGCGTGTAGATTACATAAAGCAGCACAGTGTGAACACTGGGTCACACCCTGCTTTTGCCATGCAGCAGGGAAAAATCCAGCCATGATCTTGGGCCTCCTCTCTATACACACACACACACACACACACACACACATACACACCGCAGCCTGTTGCCATAGGAACACTCCTTTAGCAGGCATGCGCTTTAGAGGCTGCCCATGTCTGCGTTCTCTATTTCTGTCTTTTTACAAAAGTGTAGAAATTGTTTGTACCAAAAATAGACACCTCAAGCATATCCCTGAGGCCTATGTCTGACTTTACCATAGAAAGTAGACCACAATATACGGCAACTGCTAAGTTCAAATAAGCAAATATGCTGTTATCTAGACAATAAATAGCCCTGCTATGTTGTCCTTGATTTGTAATAAATAAGCAGGTAAACAGTCTGTTAAAAGGCAGAATTTGATGTGTGTGTTGGCAGCATCATCAGTCTGGGATTACAATTGCACCCAGACAAATTTCTCCTAATGAATCCATGTGTCTTACTCACCATTATTTGTTTTTGACAATCTCTTATGTTTTTTTTTTTTTTTTTTGTCTTTATGGTGTGTAATTCTGTCTTCTCCTTTGTCTCCCCTTTTCATTTTCCTCTTTGCTATCACCCACTTCCTTTTCCTGCCCCTTACACCCTACCTTCTTTTCTCACTGTCCTCATTTCTACCTGTCCGTTCTTCAGAAATGAGTCGCCAGACTGCCACCGCGCTGCCCACAGGAACCTCAAAGTGCGCCCCCTCCCAGCGTGTGAATACTACAGCCTCCAACAGTGACCTGGCCAGCCTGTTCGAGTGCCCGGTGTGTTTTGACTATGTGCTGCCTCCAATCCTGCAATGCCAGAGCGGCCATCTGGTGTGCAGCAACTGCCGGCCCAAACTGACGTGCTGTCCGACGTGCCGCGGCCCATTGGGCTCCATCCGTAACCTGGCTATGGAAAAGGTGGCCAACTCGGTGCTCTTCCCATGCAAGTACGCCTCGTCGGGCTGCGAAGTGACGCTGCCGCACACAGACAAGGCCGAGCACGAGGAGCTATGCGAGTTTCGGCCGTACTCGTGCCCATGTCCAGGTGCTTCGTGCAAATGGCAGGGGTCTCTGGACGCCGTCATGCCACATTTGTTGCACCAGCACAAGTCTATTACCACGCTGCAGGGCGAGGACATAGTCTTTCTGGCCACGGACATCAACCTGCCTGGTGCGGTCGACTGGGTCATGATGCAGTCCTGCTTCGGTTTCCATTTCATGCTGGTGCTGGAAAAGCAGGAGAAGTATGATGGGCACCAACAGTTCTTTGCCATCGTTCAGTTGATTGGCACACGCAAGCAGGCAGAGAACTTTGCCTACCGGCTGGAGCTGAACGGCCACCGGCGGCGCCTCACCTGGGAAGCCACGCCACGATCCATCCATGAGGGCATTGCCACAGCTATCATGAACAGTGACTGTCTAGTATTTGACACCTCCATCGCCCAGCTGTTTGCTGAAAATGGCAACTTGGGCATCAATGTCACCATATCCATGTGCTGAGGACTGTCAGATTCGCACTCACACGCACATACCCACATAGGAATACACTAAAACATTTCACAACCACAAGACACCCAGAGGTGGACACTAGGAAGGGGGTGGGGTATCTAACCTAGGAGCTTTTTGCTGTCGTACGTTCCAAGTACAGAACTGACCTTTACCAACGCTTGGCACGTCCAGCAACTGGACATTTTCCCAGGTCATCAGTTTTATGCTACAATATTATAATAAGTTAAATAATTAAACTAATGTATTCTACATTTTTTGAAAGCAAATGCCCGCAAAGATGAGCCTTGTGAAATGAACTTTCTCACACATGGCTTGTTTGTGAAAATGGGTGAAGGAATGGCACAGTAAAGTTGAGGGTTGGAGTGAAAGATACACTAGAATTGTCCTGATTTATTGTTTCCTTTTTCTTTCCTCCGACAGATTGCATTGTTAGTTCAAAAAAACAACACTAACAAATTTTTAAGTTGAAGTTCCACAGTTTTAGGTTTTAATCAAGCATTGTTCGGTCTTGTCTGATCCCCTCTCCCCCAAGAAAGGTGATGGAGATATTTGCATGACCACTGGCTGTGAGGCTTGGTGAGTTCAGATTTCATCTAAACATTTTAGTAGTTTCTCCCTGAATCGTTGTAGAGTTTCTCCTGATGTTCCTTATAAGAAGCAGTGGGGGTGAGAGTTATGAGAAGTTTCTGTATGGATTTGATGTACATACATCAGGTTTGAAGTCCTCAGAGCCACTTTTCCCTCTTAAATGTCAAAGCTTTTCCCTGCAATAGCCTACTTTTTCTGACCAGGCGCGATTGACAGGAGTTCTGTGCCTGTGAATGTCAAGTCATTGAAATGCATCATGCTTTAGTTTGACACATGTAAACATGCTCGTCTCGGTCATGTGGAAATGGTCATCTCTTCATGCGAGGCTCTGAAATATGAATCTGAATATCATGCTAGAAGTGAGCGCAATTTATACCGTTATTATTGAGAGTATTATCATTTTGTAATGACTTAAGAAAAGGAATGAAAAGGCTGTTGTAACATTGTTGCTAATCTTCAGTGTTTGTATATAGTGTTGTTCTTCAGAAGACCTCATGTCTTTTTGTTCTCTTTTTGTAAATGCAGGTTTGTTTGTTTTTTCGTATGTTTGTGTCTGTTTTTGTGAGGAGTGGGTGAAGAAAACGCCAAAACATCTCTGTGGATACATTGTACTGTTGCTGGTCCTGGTCTGTTTTTATTTTTGTTTTAATGTTTGTTTTTGTTTGTTTTGGTCTATTTTGCCATTAAATAAATCTATCTTTTTCATACCTGTTGGTTTCATGGTTTCTATACTGTAATCTCTGTTGGTGCGTTATTCGTCATGGTTCTCTGGTCTGGTCATAGAAACAAGCATGTATGTACAGGTGAGTCAACAATTATCCACACTCTGGCTGTAGCATTTATTTAAAATTTTTTTTAGAAAAGACAAATGTATTAATTTCAACATAATCTTCTTGCTTTTACACTTTGACCATCTATCAACAAGCTTTTGTAATTAAAGATCCTTTTAGGCTGAGCTGCAAGCAACGAATGCACCGCTGTCTTCACTTCATCACAAGTGAATCTTCGTCATTGTAGGGCTTCTTTCAGGGGACTAAACATGTGAATGTTCATTGGAGTAAGATCAGGACTATAGGTGTCATGTCATGCAAGATCACAACACACTTGGATAGCATTTCTCTGCATTTAATCCCAAATATAGGCTTCAGCTCTTCAATAATCATCTGAATGTAACAAGCATTATTGACTGATGAACCCTTAGACCACCAAAAAAAAAAAAGGATTGCAGCATGCTGCTGTTCTTTAGGGCAAATCACTAGTGCAGCATCACCCCCCCCCCCCCCCCCCCCACACACACACACACACCCCACAGTTACAAATTAACTGATGCAACACGTTCACACCCACAGCAGGAACTGGAGATGCCTCACTGGCCTTAAACTGTAAGGGCAAGGACAAGAAAGTTTAATAAAACCGGATATTTTTTTACTTATACTGTAGAAGCTTTGGCTAATGATTAATCTAATAATTACATTGTCTTAAGAAAGTGAGTGTAGTGCAGTGTGTTGGTCTATACTGTGATATCGGGTTACATGAATATCTTGCCATGAATATTTTTGGTTCAGGAGTTCAGTGCTCTTCACTGTGGCAATTGTAGCCAGGATAAAGTGATTTTCCAGCCCGGCCTTAGGAAAAACAGTAAGTGAGACTTAACCTCTGGATCATGACTCAGCGATTTATTGAAGTCTGCCATGTTTAAGCCAGTACTGTTCTTATAATGCACTCAGGGGAATCAAAGAACAAAGGAGAAGAGTTTTTAAAGCAATGAGATAAGCGCTTCTCATTATGTAGGTATGTACATAAATATAAATTCATATGTTTGTTTTGAGGTGTCAAACATTTCTCTAAGAAGATGAATAAAACGATGTTTATAAACATCCTTGATTTCCGTCCTCATTTCATTATTTATATTCATTAAATATAGTCATTGCAAAGAAAAGGAACGAGAAGGCACAGTAAAAAATAAATTCAGAGCACCCAGGGTTTTAATTAAAAATCATGTTTAATATGACATAAGGGTCATATTCATATTTATCGATGAATAATAAAAAATGCTGGACTGTTTTCTGTTCAGCGATACGGTGGCACTGTCGCCTTGCACCTCCAGGGTCTGGGTTTGATTCCCGCCTCTGTGTGCATGGAGTTTGCATGTTTTCCCAGTGCTTGGTGAGTTTCCTCCAGGTAATCTGGTTTAGATCCAGATTAGCCTAACTGGCCAAACGGCCCTGTGATGGATTGGCACCCTGTCCAGGCTGTGCCCCATCTGTAAGGTAAGGCTTCTGCATCCTTCATGGCAAAATGAACAAATCACATGATGCAAAAAAAAATTTTTCAATAACCAAACGTTCTGATTTCATCCAACAATATAAAATCTATTTTTTCTAGATAAAAAGTATAAAATCATAAACAAAATTGCTTTCTAGTACTAAATTCTTTACACCAAGGACATCACAAATGAGAACCAATATTTTACATCAAGCTGGTTCCAACTTTCTTCAGTAAGATGCATTATTATCCCAAAAAATTATTTCATCATCAGCCCTATTTTCTATTGATGGCAAAAGCAAAGTGTCCAAAATCTCAATGTACACCTGGGCTAACTTGAGGCAGTGACCGATCTCTCCTGGTCCTTTCCCTGTGAATGAAAGTGCCTGCACTTCTCTTTAGCCCACTGTAAGTTAAGTTTAGGATCCCTAGAATATGTTTAGGAGCGTGCTGGACTTTTTTTTTTCCTTTTTTTGCTTACAGTTCTGCTACAGTTTATGCACTTTTTTATTTGTTTTTGTACATTTTCTATTTTTAAGACATACTGCTTTGAGTTTTCTATTCTGACGCTTTGATCGGTCCAAATTTTTTTTTTTATAGTTATCATAGATTTTTGATACTTGCACAGTATTTTAGAAACAGCTGACTGGGAACCTTTGACACACTCCATCTTAGATTTAGTTTTTAAAGAAATTTTACCTGACAGCTCACTTACTGGATAGAGTTTCTCTTCAGTTAACTACATCAAACAGCTCATTAAGCTGCAGTTTATTTATTTATTTGCTTTTAATCAAAGAAGTTGCCTGAGCATCCTCTAAATGTATTGATTCTGTTATTGCCAGGGGTTATAGATTGAAATACTGGTATAATGAAATATATATATTTTTTTACTTCAAATCAATTCAATTGCAAATTGCTGTTGCACAAAGAAAAGTACAGTGGATTTTTTTTTAGTATTGATCGATACATCTCGCGCTAATCCTGCACACTTTCCAGCAATTTGTTTTACATTTCTCAGTTTATTGTGCTTGACAGTAAGGACTGATGGCGAGCAAAACTCAAACAATTGACATTTACAGGCAGCTTAAACTGGACAAACATGGCTGTAGAAGCAGCTGTCCTTTATGAAGAAGGGGAACGTGTTTTACATACACATCATTCTTGCCTAGTGGGTCAAACAGAACAAGTGCATGAACAAGTGGAATTTACAGAGTTTCTTTACATCATTCAACCAATCCAACTCTTTATTTTTATTTACTGCATGTGAGAAATTGCAAATACTTCCAAAAATATATATATAGTCATCTTGTAAGTTTTTAATATTACAAATAAACTCTTTTGTTTCTACGGCTTTATTACACATTTCAAAAGTCTAGTAATTTAATAACAAGCAACTGGACATCACATTTCTCTAGATTTAAAATTATGACCAGTTCAGTACCCTCAAACTAAATGTAAAGGACATTTTAGTACTAACAGAAATACTTTAACATCATTGATAATAATAAAATTAGTAAAGAGCCGGCAGTATTATTATTTTAATACAATAAAGTAAATCTAAGCTTAATCAACTAATACAGACATTCCCACAGTAACAGAGTGAAATGAGCGATAATTAGACACTATGTCCTGTGTTCACAGTAGGATCACAATATGAAATACTTCTTTGTATCAAATAATTGTATTTCTGATAGCAGTCAGTTGTTAAACATTAATTTTCTGTTCAAATTTAATTTTAACCAACTTTAGGAATTGTAACAAATTTTAACAAACTGTATTAAAACCTATGTCACACAGGTTTTAATAAAAACAAAACTTCATCAGATTGTCATCAGAACTCCATTAGTGCTTTCGGCTTTAAAGAACCACACAGGGTTGTTTTGTTTGTGTGTGTATGTATGTTGTGTGAGCATGAGACAAAACAGAGTGAGAGAAAGTGTGTGTGTGAGGCTATTTGCTGTTTCAGAGCTTGCTGCTAACCCGTGGGTGTGCTACAGGGGCAGCAGGGAATCCGCCATCAAAGGCGGCGTTAAGGACCTCGTCTAAAGTACTAGCTGGGATGAAGTCGAGTTCAGCCCGGATGTGTGCTGGAATCTCCTCTAGGTCCTTTTCATTACGTTTAGGAAGGATGACACGCTTAAGACCAGCACGGTGAGCTGCCAGGACTTTATCCTTGATACCACCCACCTGAAAAAAGCGAGCAGGTACAGAGCATAAACTTACTGTAATACAAATACCAGTAGTCAGATTTACCTAAATTACTTACAGCTGTGAAATTCAACAAATAAATAAATTCTACAGCTAACGTTAAATTCTACACGACCATGATTGATTTTTAGAGATTTATTTAAATATGCAGGGGTGAAAATCATCATAAATCAATTAGCGAGCCTTATGTTCTGTTTACTTGGAAACATAACTGACTAAGTAAACATAGATTAATGTTTATGTTAATATAAACTTCAATGTGGAGGATGACTCGGCTATAGACTGAGGTAGCTACATTAAGAGAAGCGCTGTAGCATTCTCTGTGCATAAAATACAGTGAAACCTCAGATCGCGAATAATGTGGTTTGCGAGTGTTTCGCAAGACGAGCAAAGATTTTTTTTAATAAATTTTGACTTGCAAAACAGGTCTTGGTTTACGAGTACCAAGTATCAAGCATGCGCTTCTTGTTTTAACGCAGAGCATCATGTGATCACAACTAAGCCAACAGTTTTTCTCTCTTTTGCGCTGCGGAATTGTGGGTAATCGTCTCCCCTGCTGGGTCTTAGTGGGTGTCTCTTACTGGTAATCAACATCCATAATCAACATGCGTGTACTGTTTACTATAACACTGTGACCACGTGTGTACAAGGAGACTCCAAAGTCTAAATCCATATTTAAAAGTATGAATTACGGCAACGGCTCAAATTTATGGCCTCTGAATTTACAGCACTTGTATACACACATATACAGTGCATCCGGAAAGTATTCACAGCGCATCACTTTTTCCACATTTTGTTATGGTTATGCCACAGCCATATTCTAAAATAGATTAAATTTTTTTTCTCAGAATTTTACACACGACACCTCATAATGACAACATGAAAAAAGATTACTTGAGATTTTTGCAAATTTATTAGTGATTTCTCTAAGATTTCTCAAAGTAACAGAACTTATAATGTTGCATGCAGATACAAAAAGGTGATTGTTGTAAGGACTGATTGTCTTCCACATTTGATTAGTTTAGAAGTTGTCTGATGTCTGAAAACAAAAAATATCTAATTTCATATAGAAAAAGAAAAATGGGAATGGATCCAGACCTTTAAGCCACCCTGTAGTTTTTATAAACCTCATAGTTTTTCTAGGTATTTCTTACCGGAAGCACCAGGCCTCTCAAAGTGATTTCTCCTGTCATGGCCACATCAGAGTGCACTAGACGTCCGCTGAACAGAGAGGCTAGACATGTCACAATAGTAACTCCAGCAGAGGGGCCGTCTTTGGTGACTGCGCCCGCTGGGAAGTGCAAGTGGATGTCGGTTCCTTCAAGAGGGTCAGCGCAGCCAGCAACTACACAAACACACACAAAGACAGACTCACGCTTACTGCTTAAAGAATGTTAAATGAAATGTGACATCAGTGCCACAATGAGAACGCAGAAAGGAATTGAGAAATCAGGTTTTTCAGTTAATTACAAACAAAATAATGTTTCTATCCTTCGTATGATGAATGAACTAAGTGTCAGCTGATGTTTAGACCAGTATGTTATCACAATAAAGTAATGGATTTGCATGAACACACCTCAATGATATGATATTATTGTGTATGTATGTATGTGTGTGTGTGTGTGTGTGTGTGTGTGTGTGTGACTAACTGTTTGTTAATTGGTAGATCTTGGCATTGCTGCGGAGCCAGCTGATGGCCAGATGTGCTGACTCCTTCATCACATCACCCAACTGACCAGTTAGCGTGAGCTGACCTTCACCCTCCATACGACTGGCTTCCACAAACATGATCTCCCCACCAAGTGGAGTCCACGCCAGGCCTATGGCTACACCTGGCAGAGTCAGACGCTCTGACACCTACAACCACCCACAGAGTTGGACAAGACATTTAAATTGTAAAAAGCAAAAGAGACTATGCAGAAAATGATTTTGATAAATTTTTGATCCATATTTAATCAATCTATGCCAGGGGAAAAGAAATATGTACATTGTATTACCACAGCTTATTGACTAGATCAGTATGGCAGAAATTATTCTTCACTGCTCATGCCTTTTTCTATACTTGCTCCATCTTCTTTTTGACCTCTTGAGACTAAAATGTCCTCATATGAGAAAATCACACTTTCTCCCAACTAATTGATTATATATCTTTGTACTATATGATCATCATACAGTATGTGGACCATTAGGTACAATTCTTTTGCCAAACGTCTTCCTGTTTGAAGACATCGATTAAGTTTAATAAATATCATGTAATAATAAAGATTAAAAGTGAGGAGATGGAATGTTCACAGTCTCGAGAGTTAAATCACTATGCAAGGTGATGTAGATCAGTATTTGGGATCAATCATTATATCAAACACCTGTTAATACTGCATATGTGCTTCTGGAACGTTCTTACAGAGGGGTCACATGCAGTACATATGCATTTACTTTAAACAGTGTTCAATTATAAAGAAATGCTCGTATTTCTAAAATAATGCAAGTATATACATCCGGTTACATTTTTTTAACGGTCTGAAAAGAGGGCTAGACATGCTCTACGTCCATGTTCTTTCAAATTCTACTAAAACTATCACATGATAAAGTCAAATTTAAAAATGTGTAAGACGTAGCATAAAAAAGGGATATAAAAAAAGTCAGTTTTATAGATTTAACAAGCTAATATGTCTTAGATGTTGACCAATTTAAAATAAATCCCTAAATACAGAATAGCATATTCAAAAGGTAAGAGATAGCTTTTGTTTACTGATAAAGCTGTAAGCAGCGGTGTTAAATTGTTGTCTTTTGCAAAACTCACGTTTAGGAGTCTTGTGTTGAGTAGAAATTCTGAGCTGAGGTGACATTTCCTCAGCATTTTCTTAGTTGGAGGTTAGAATTTTTCAAATTTTGAGTTTTACTCAAATGCAGCATAGATTTAAACCTTCATAAAGTTCCTAAGGTCTTAAAGTTTTTGCATTCTAACTCCTGGTGAAAATTTAGACAGTTCAAAGGATCTCAGACATCCCGCACGAAGGTCTGGAATGCTGAACCTCGGACCAGCAGTGACATCTGCTCTCAGCAAGGGCTTAGGGAAATCAAACATTTGGCCAAGGAGAAAGTTTTTAACTGATTCGGCTGTGGGCTAACCTCCATCTCAAAGAGCTGAGGCCCTAAAATGTCTTTGAGGGCAACGTGGTCAATGACGATGGGCATCTCGGGGGGAGCTGCCATGTTAGAATCCCGTCCTGTCCCTGCTTGGTCCTGGCCTGAGAGAGAGAGAGGGAGAGAGAGAGAGAGGTCAGTGATCCGCCATATTGGAACATTCAGTTCTTTTTTCTGGAGATGGTGTGCGAGACATCAGGTCAGGGGGAACACTAGAGAGTAGGGGGAAAAAAAGGGAGCAGCACAGAGGCCCGGTGAGGGGTGATAGCAGGTGCGTCTCATATTTTTGGTAGAGGGGTTGGTGCAGATGTGTGTATGTTGTTGTGTGTGTGTGTATATGCTGATCCATTGAGACTTGTTAGTACGCACGTGCCACTGGATACTCACAAGTCATTTGACTCAACTCATCCAAAATGATTTTTTTTTTATTATTATTATTATTATTATTACAAAGCGGCAATAGCCATTCAGCATTTGATCATTTGAGAGAAAGCTGTGGCACTCTGACCTGGGATCACATTCACAAAACTGGTTTTAAACTGTCTAATAAGTATTTACCTGGCAACAGAGACACTCAATAAACATAAGTTAAAAGAGCTGCTCTCAGTCAGTCCTTCTGTTCGCCTTTGTGGCCGGCCCATGCTGGACAAAAGGAAGAGAAGCTCAATCAATCAGGCGCACACTCCCCTGCCCCCTACTGTGATAACTGGCACTGTGACCACTCGTCTTACACACGAGCAGCTGCACTGAGATGAGGGGAGGGTGAGGGGTTACGAGGTTGGCTGTTAGCACGACACACACACACTCCAGCCTACTGCTAAAGGACCTGATGATGGGCGTGTCTGTGCTAGTGTGTTTATTCATACTGGTCGACTGGTTGAGATTCTGTGTTTGTCAGCATGTGTATGTGTTAGTGTGTGGGCTGCAATACTGTAGACATGACTCATGTCTGGGGGGATTTTAAGGGTGTCTGTGGGTGTTAAAAAAAAAACTAAAATTAAACTGTCTGAAATAACATTTTTACAAATTAAAGCCTTTAATAAGAGTTAAACTGGCTTAAACTCTGGGTAAACGTTTATGGTTTTTACTACAAACATGCACATTTGTTTTAATGGGATTTCATGGGGCATTAAAAAGACTTAAGATGTATTACATGTATATGCAGACACTATATCTTCGTGAACATGTGGAAATTTCATTGTGCAAACTGCTGTTTTGTAGTAAAGCATGTTTTTTATGTGGGGTGTGGCAGGTACATGAGACTATGCCCAGCTCAGCAGTCTTCATGCGGTAATCTTCAGTGTGTGTGAAAAAAGAGGCACTAAGCACTTTCTTGCAAGCTTTTATAATAAGACATGAATTGAAATTCACGTTTTATTTGTCACCACATACTCAGATGCACGCTGTATGACATGCTTAATGAACGATGCATATTCTTAGCATTAAAACCACTTTCTGACCTGCTCCAGATTCACTGGACGATGCAGATCTTGACATCTTATGACCTTCTGCCACCTTCACAGCCACCGCTCGACAGATGGCTCCGATCTTCCTCTCCAAAGAGCGCACACCAGCTTCCCGTGTGTACCTAAACGTTGACAAGCGCACAATCATTTACTGTTTTCGTTTCTACATTTGAGCCATGAGGCACATAGAGATTGCTTTTTTACCTTGAGATAATTGCTACATCTAACTCCACTTTCTCACTCCACCGATTCTTCTTCTTATTAGAACACCAATGCGCCGAAAATCAGCTCTCCTATGACCTACCCAGAATCCCCATCGGCTTTGGTTTTGTTCTTTGCAATCAGAGTCACTGCCAAGTTGACTCATTAACAGCTAGTGGTGTAGCAGCAGGGAGATGAGTGTGTGGGTGGGGACAGGGGCTACACTTTCTTTATGTCTGTCTGCCTCTGAGTCAATCCTGATGACCCGATTTATCTGTCTGGATACAGTAATCCCTGGTCTCTGCCCTATTTAGTCTGTGTGCGTGTGGGTGATGACTGTCTCGATGAGAGAGAAAGCGTGCAAATTTACTTGTTGATGATTTCCTGCGTGGTGTCTTGTGGGATCTGGAGCTGCTGAGGGGTGAGACCATGCTGCTCGAGCTGATGAGGGATCAGGTGCCGGTGAGCGATTTCCACTTTCTCCTCCTGTGTGTATCCTAGAATGGGCACACCCCCCCACATGACAGAAATACAACGCATGATGCAATAATCCTTTCACACTATCAAAAAGCCATCTGCTTAATTGCCAGCATCAGTGAAATGTGCTCATTGTTATGAAAATCAGTAATCAATAGGGCAGAGATCAATCAGTCATTCTGAATAAGGAAAGCTTTCATTTCCAACACCCCTTCCCTTACTGTGACCTTTTACCCATGAACTCTGACCTGGCACATGCAGCACTTCCATTCTGTCCAACAGAGCAGGGGGGATGGTTGCGGTGGTGTTTGCCGTAGCGATGAAGAGGACTTGTGAGAGGTCAAAGGCCACGTTAAGGTAGTGGTCAGTGAAACTGTGGTTTTGCTCTGGGTCAAGGACCTAATTGTCAGCACAGAGAGAAAGAGATATGAATTTTGTTGTAAAACTGCTGTAGAATTATGAACCAGTGTACATTTTAAAGATCCTAAAAGAGATGATCTATAATCAGGATGCTGAAAGTCAAACTCAGATTAAATGCTTATATTACCATTGGGCCTTCTTCAAACCACCGTTTAGCAAACCATTGTACAGTATGTAAGCCCTAGTGACATTACTGACATTACTCAACAACGACAAGACAAAAAAATGCATTCTGAAGAAAAATAATTTTAAAAAAGTTCCAAATATTACGATTTGTAAAACCGATTTCAACCAAATGATTACAAAAATATGATAAAATTGAAATAAAATTTTAAGAATGCTATGAACACATTAAATGTGCACCACATATGAAAACTCTGCTAAACACTCCTGAGTTCTATTACATCAGGTACCAAACCCTACTGCATAACTGAAACTTTATATACATATGCAACATGTGAAACTGTTCCGAGTTGTTTTTTATATAATTGAAGAGATTGTAAAACTGGCATGCATCTTAAAAGCAGCTTTAACTTTAAACTGGGAGTCAAGACAACTCGTGTTCAATGCATTCTTACAAAAATTATGCGCTTAATGCATTAAAAAAAAAAACAACACAGCATCAGCCTGCTGTTTTTGCATTTGTTGTTTTCATCATATAGACACATAAACAAAACAAAACAAAAGGGAAAGCAAGACACACCAAGTGCAGTGCAGGAATGTTAACATAGACAGAGAAAGCAGTAAGCATGCAATCTCTTTGGTCTCTTTATTTTGCACACCAATGGGGGAGTCATGATTAAATCTGCATCATGAGCACTTCCAGGAAAAACGATGCTAATGCACAGGTGGTCTGGGTCAGAATGGGACAGAGGAACACAGCCTTCGTAAGGTTACCATGCCATGGCCAACACACTGCTGTTTTTACAATGCAACCACATGCCTTGTTCCATTTTCAGCCTTT
The DNA here is from genome assembly GCF_024256425.1 of Clarias gariepinus. Lineage (NCBI taxonomy): Eukaryota > Metazoa > Chordata > Actinopteri > Siluriformes > Clariidae > Clarias > Clarias gariepinus. The sequence continues at coordinate 18,725,139 of NC_071106.1, forward strand.
GCGTGTACAGCCTTGCATGCTCGTTGACATCTTTATTTTAGTGTCCAGCTCCAAAATGAATATGTCTTTCAATTACATCAATAAAAGTAAAATCATATTCATTTAAAGTATTGGATCAGAGCAGGTCTAAACAATCTTCTTACCTCCAGCAGGGCAGCAGCAGGGTCCCCTTGGAGGCTCTTCCCCAATTTGTCCACCTCATCTAATAAAAATACAGGATTGTTGACGCCGACAGTCTTCAGACCATTTATGATACGACCAGGCATACTGCCTACGTAGGTTCGCCTGAGGACAATGAAAAGAGGATGCAGGGTTGGGGAGTGATATGGCCAGAGTGCACGAGTGGAAGAGAAACATTACCAGTTAATTCTAGATAAGGGTATCAGGATCAGTGCTTTCCTGCTAATTGGAAGGACACTTCAACACATTGAGAAGATTGGCAAACCTTTAAGCTCACTGAGAAATAAATACAAGATAAGCATGTAGGAGAAACTCTAGGCCAAGATGAGTAAGGCAGGGATTTCCTCCCACTCGTCTAGCTCACAGGGAGGCTGATTCAGTCTAAAGTTGGGAACATGCATATTATGAAACGTGACTGCAGACACGAGGAGGAAGTGCTGAGGTTATTTCGGTAGAATAATAACTTTTTAAAACAGTGGGTGAGTGAGTATCACAGATCCTTATGCTTTGAAATTACCCTGGATACTGTAACTGTTAAAGAAATTCTGCAACGGCTTTATCCTGGTCAATGTTAACAAAATTAGATCCTGGGAACACCAGGCACAAAGTGGGAATATATCCAATTCATTGCTAAGCACCATGAACACACAGATATGGATTTAAATCTTGGGGCAATTTATACATTTAAGTTCTTAAGTCTTGTGAGCAGTGACATAATATTAGCAATTCTGCCTCTGTATACCAATGCAATAGACAACACATAAGTGACTTAAGTGTAGACTTTCAGCTTCGACTTAACTAAAATAAGTTTAGGAACTAAACTAAAATAACTAAAATAAATGTATGAACTATTCCTAAATACAAGCAGTTTAGGAAGTATCTATTTAAGTTCTTTCACATTCAATTACTCAAAAGTAATAAGGCAACTGATTGATAAACAGTTTGAAGAACAGTTGTGTTCTTCAGTTATTTCATGACAAATTAAGAAGATTAAAAAAACTGTGGTGTTGATGCAAGTTTCGAATTTGCATTTGGTAGCTGCTCATAGGATAAATAAATAGATCATGTAAATAATGAGAACCGTAGCAGAAACTTCAGGTGTGGCAAAGTCAACAATATGGTACATTTTTAAAAAGAACAAATGCACGAATGGCGTGCTTAATAACACCAAAAGGCCTGGAAGACCACAGAAGGCAAGTACAACGGATGACAGCAGAATTCCTTCCTTTGTAAAAAATAAAAAATCCTTCACAACATCTAGGTAACACTCCAAGACAGGAAGGCCAGATTAGATTTAAAGAAAACATGAAAATCCTGCCCAGTTCAGATACAAAATTCTTTGGACAGACGAAACCAAGAGTGTACCACAATGAATGCAAGAGAAGAAAATGATGGGGGGGTAGGAAGAGCTCATATTCCAAAGCATAACACATCATTATTACACTTGGTGAAGGTAATGTTATGGCATGAGCATGTACTGGATCACTGGAGTTTATTAATGATGTGACTGCTGATAGAAGTAGCAGCATGAATTCTGCTGCGTATAGAGTCTATAGTGCTTTCTGCTTAGATTCAATCAAATTCTGCAAAACTGATAAAACAGTTCTTCACAGTACAAATGGGAATAGCCCAAAACATACTATGAAAGCGACCCAAGAGCTTCTTAAAGCAAATAAATTACATAAAATAAATTTAAATTCACTTATTGAAGACAAAACTGAGGGCAGAAAACCCAAGCAAACAGACATCAACTGAAACAGCTGAAGGAAAAACCTGAGAAACGAGTTCAAGGAAGGAAACTTTGCATCAGCATTTGGTGATGTCCATGGGTTCCAGACTTCAGGCAGTTTATGACTGCAAGGATTTTGCATCCAAGTTCTAAAAATAATCCTTATGTTTATAAAGATATTTATTTGTGAAAATACTTTAAAGCCTGTAAAAAGGGTTAAATTAAAGCTGAAAGTCCAAATTTCAAATTACAGTACACACTGATTGCTTAATTTCAATGTGTTGATGTACAGAGCCTAAATTATGAAAATGATCTCCATTTTTAAACACTCGTGGACCTGACTATAGTAGATAATTCCTCTTCTAGCATGATTTTAGAAGATTCTCAAGAAACTGGTTGGAATGGATTTGTTCCAAGGTATAATAGATAAAAATGTAAGGGTTTTAGACAGCTTCTACTGAAACTTAAAGGGACTTGTCCCAACCTGCAGCCCTTGATGTCATGTCATTCTGTCGGTCTCCATAGTGACCAGAGATTAGAGAGAACATCAAAAGATGACCTCATAGTGTAGCTTGGAGTGCTGAAGCTCAGGTTCCCTCAGATTACTCACAGCAATATGTAATGTCTCACAGGCTGAACCCTACACCTGGCTTCATCCATGTAACTGGCGTAAAGGATGTAAGGAATTATTACATCCCTTTGATAAAAGAACTACATTAAACTTCATATTTATTGCAGTATGGAACTATTCAAACCATTTCCTTTCCAGGATCACTGATCGCAAAAAAAAAAAAAAAAAAAAGAAACTCCAGGAGCACACCCACATTTTCACAAATGTTGGCATGGATTTCAGCGGTTCTGTGTAGTGATAGTATCAAGTCAGACATCGCAGCTGATATCTGATGCCTTTGGTGTTTACATATCATCTTCCCAAACTCCAAATCACGTTTTACACAGGGTTTTTTCCACCTTGCACTTTCCACAATTATGATCGTTTATACGTTTAAGACAACATTAAAAGCACATCATAAAGCATAAAGTACTTTCTTTAGTAATATTAGAATAAAATCTAGTCAAAATACAAATACCAATACAAACAACAAAACAAGTAACCTGTGGCCACGGATGTCTGACTGATCACACACTCCTCCCAGGGCTATACGGTGAAACTCCCTGCCCAGGGTGCGGGCGATGGAGCGGCCCACGCTGGTTTTTCCCACACCCGGAGGCCCCACGAAGCACAGAATAGGACCTTTAAGGGAGCTCTTGAGCTGCCGCACAGCCAGGTACTCCAGCACCCGCCTCTTCAGCTTCTCCATGGCGTAGTGATCGCTGTCCAGGAGCACCCGAGCAGCCCGAATGTCCAGGCAGTCTGAAAAAAGAGCAAAGAGCAGGCTGTCATAACTTACAGTAGTAATAACTTTACAGCAGATTAATGTTTACTCTGCACATACATGCATACAAGTAGCACTGAATGGAATCTGGGCATTCTGTCAGAGCTACTGTATATGAATCATCACCAGCTCATACACACACACACACACACACACACACACAGCTGTCCACATGAGGCAAAATAAATGGGGTAGAGAAGTGATTTGAAATTTTTGAATAAAAATTATTTAAATCAAATGTTACTTAAGTATGAACCACTGTTCTCAAACATGTCTATCTTTGTGGAAGGGAGGACCAAATATTCCACTGTATATATACAGTATATAGCTACAGTAGTTAATACCCATGAATAAATTGTGCTTTGTGTGAGGATTTTTTTTTTTATCAATTAGTTATGGTAATATACACAAACTTCCACATCCACTCCTTATATCTTGTGCATACTGGAGGCATTACAACACCCCATAGTGATTACATATTAAACACACTGTATAATTTTTCCAAAATATTAGGTAGTGGTAGCAGCCAGTAATTTGTATATCAAGCAATCACCAAATGCAAAACATCACAAACATCTGATGAGATAAAGCCAAAAGAAAAAAAAAAAAAAAGGGCTTGCATCTATTGTTTTTTGTATTTAGGACAAACACACTAAAAAGGGAAGCCTACCCCCTTGTGGCAATAACACACATTGCAGCAGTCAATAAGATTACAATGCAATTTGTTAACTGACAATAACGGTATTAAATATGAACCTGCCACTATAGGTATTTTTTTTTACAAAGCTGTTAATATAATTATATGACCTCATCTATTCTGATTGGCCAGGTAATATTAATTTCCTCATTTCAAGGCCAAGACCACCAGTTTATAACTAAACCACTCTGTTACAACGGTAACAACTTACACCACGACTTGTGTAATGGACACTCCATGTAATTTAATAAGGGTTGCTTAGTTCTAACAAAGGAGTATAACTATAGTGAACGGTGAACATCGTGCAAGATGGTTGTTAACAGTTTTAAAAAGAAGTCTCCAGTGTCAGCACTTTGTAACAGTTAAAAATGTTAAAGCATGAAATTTTTCCACCGGTGGAAAGTACAGAGGCCTGCAGTTTCCCTCTAACTTACCAATCTGATTTTATGATTTTCTTATAATCATCAGGAAACAGCAAGCGAATATTTATAGCTCGGTTACAGTAAGTAAGGAACTAGTTTGTTTTGTAATGGTATACGAAATCAAACCAAACTATGGAACAATAACATTCCCTAATTGTCATTCCTTAATTTGATATCAACTTTCGGGAAATCAAATTTTGGGTGTTAACCACTGTTTTACTTATTATTTTCTATTACAGCACATTCTGTTCAATTCTTCACATAATCTAATGAAGTCAAGGTAATGTGTTAGTTTTCTGTCAACATCATTAAAAGTATGCGAATTCATAGTATTTTTATACCTATATTGAATGAATAAAACTCATACCCTTTGTGCTCTTGCTCCAAGGAAGCTCCACCATGAGCTCCAGGTAGTTGCGGGTGAGAGCATACTCTGGCATAGACTGTGGCATCTTCTTCAGGCTACAGACAAAAATGAAGCACCTTAATGTTATAAATCTTGCCTGAGCCTCGGGCCAAGTTCTGGAATAATAGTAATCATCACTTTTTATATATAGACAAATATACATAAGGTAACTTCCGATAGTCTCCGACACTCTAAGCAACAAAATCTAGATTTTCATAGTGCAAACAATCCAATAATTCCTAGGAGCTGGTGTCTTCTTTAAAACCTATTAGAAGCTTTCAAGTCAAACCAGGACTTAAAAGAATACAGTTATTAGAGTAAAAACTACTTTACATCTGAACTGCTTGGCTCCCAGGAACTCCTTTAATGCCCTAAATATGTTTAAATTGCAGGACTATCTGGGGCATGTGGCAATAACTCCCAGCCAAGTTTCTGTAATATGCAAATGGCGTTTGTAAATAAATGCGTGCACATTTTCCTCAGACAGATCTCTGCCAGAATTTTCATCCACGGATCTACAGTCTTTGTTGTTTTAATGTTTTACTTTAGAGTATCATCACCATAATGTGCTTTAAGTCTGTAATTTCAACACAAGTCCTGGTTTGTCCTGAACGCCCATCTTATTAAACACTATATATATTGAACGCCTGGTGCAGCTTTCCCACAACGAAATGTAAAGCATTAAATGTGTTAATATTTTTTACAAGATATTCTATGTTTTTTTGTGTGTTTTCACTCTCACTGAATTGGTAACCAGCACCACTCTACACCTTGACCCATACCTAACCAAAAAAAAAAAAATGTACGATCTGTGGCAGTGGCACCATTTTCATCTAAACAACAAAGCGTATAGAGCTCTTATTATAATGATGAGAGAAACTAGCAACAAGAAGCACCATCACATTGCTACACATAGATCCCGAGCCGTTACACCAAGCTTACATCATGTAGCTTTATTAAACGTGCGAAATTAACATTCAAACTCTCAGCTGTATGCTGGTATCCACTGGTCCTGTTAAATAACAAACAAATGATCTTTTTACTAGCGTCAGATATACAAGTGTATTTGCTTCAGCTAGACGAGCACAAAGATTAAACTTCACCCCGGTTCAATCACATAACGCTGTCGTACCCTCAACTATTTTCATAATTATGCTGACTACAGAACATCAGTTTTAGAGATGTTTTCATTACAAACATACGTTTACATTATTTATAAACTTTTTTTTGATTAAGGGTTTATTCATCCGTCTTGTGTGGACTAGTGTTAATTATGTCAGCTATTTTCAATTTTCGTCTTAGTCCCAGGATAAATGTCCCTGATAGTTTTTATCATATTTAGTACATTTTTTCCTGTTTTTGTTTAGTCAAGTTTTAGTCGACTAAAAGTCTGGACATTTTAGTCTTGTTTTAGTCAAAGAAACCTATAAGTATTTTCGTCTAGTTTTAGTCAATGAAAACGTAACATTTTAGCAATAAGATTATTATTAATTAACCCTACAGTCAATCTAGTCTAGCCAAAACCCCTTTTTCACAAAATTATTATTTAAAATTTTTTTAATGTTTTTTTTTCATCTGATAAGTAATTCAAGAAGTTATATTTTTAACCATCACAAAAACTGTTGAATGTCCATATTTATTTAACTACAAAACAATAGAAGCAGTATGGACAGGGTTTTTAAACTTTTTAATTTTTTAACATTTTAAACTTTTACATTTTCCTCATAGGTGTGTGAGAGCACGGAGAGTTTGTGTGTCTGTTTGAGTAAGTTTGATTTAAGCCGTAAACAGTCCCTTATAAAAATGGGCCCAAATATCGTCTCTTCTCTTCAGCCCGAGTAATACTGCTGTAATGACAAAGTGTTAAAGATGACCGAGTTTGTAACACGGGACCACTCCTCATATGCAGCGCGCCATGAATAGGTGTTATGCCCTAAAGCACCCACCTGCCACAGACCCCCCCATTACGCAATCGCTATCTTAAAAAAAAAGCCTTTTCATTCAAACCCTACTGCTCGCCATAATGAATGAATTTTTTAAACCACATTTTAGTCGTTCTCGTCTTTTTTTCGTCAACGATATTGCATGCTGATTTCGTCACCGTTGCTGTTCACTGATATCAGTGACGTCTCATCATCGTCTCGTCTTAGTCCCAGGAAAAAAACGTTGTCAACGAATATTTTTCGTCATTATTTTCGTTGACGAAATTAAAACTAGTGTGGACAGTTCATAAACCTATCTTACACCAGTGAGTGTGTATTTGTATGTCATTTTTTAAAGACACTGTAACAAAAAAAAAAGAGAGTTCAGGCCATACATACCGCTTAAGTTCTTTTAGACACACACGCAGAGCAGCCTCTGGCATTGCTGCCTCATTCACTTTTCTCTCCAACACAGCCATGTCATCAGCATCCTCATCCTCACCTTCATCCTCGGGAGAGAACTGGCGGCCAGGGATCATGCCACCTTTGCGAATAACCAGTACCTGCAAGACAATGTGGTTATATGACAAACATCGGTGGGCAAAAAAAAACCTGCATAAAGAGAATGCAGAGTATACAGTGAGCCCTAACAGACCTACCTTTTTTTCATCGTCAGGTTTGGGTTTGCGTGTCTTCTGCAGGAGTTTGAGGCCCTCAATCTGCCTGGTGAGCATAGGTAGAGTCTTCTTAAATCGTTCCTCCAAATCTACTGCATTCAGCACCTACCATCCAAACGAAAAAAAAAAAAAAAACAAGAGGACAAGAGGATCAAAAGGTATGAATCAAGACTATAATAATATATATATAAGATATAGTAAAACGTAGTATGGACAGGCAATATGTCATACAATGAAATGCCAGCAAAATACATCACCCAGTACATTTAAATAATATTTAGCTTGCACAATACAAAAGCTACGTACCCCAATTCGCATTCATGGCCACAGTATGGAGAGACAGTACCTGGAGCTTCTCTGTGTTGGAGGTGCGGATCATGGCGGCGAGCACATCCGGCAGGGTTTCTCTGGGCAGACTGTCGAGCAGCCGCCTCAGCTTCGCTACTACAGGAACTGACATATCCAGCATTCCCACCAACTGTACATAAAATATGTCGGATAAAATATTCAAGAGTTTTATTGTCATAAGTACTTGAACAATGAAATTCTTACTTTTGTTTACTCCCCTCACAAATGATAGGGTGGAAGGGGTGTTAGCTTAATTAGACTGCTAATGAATGGAATAAATATTTGCTTTAATATCAAAAAGCAAACTTATTCGTTGAAGGACAAGATCTGATCACTTAGAAGCTGAACTGTATTAGTTTTTTGGTTTGTGCACACAATTATAGTAAAATATATAGTGTTTTGTCTGTGACCATGAGGCCTTACTTCACGTCTTAATGTGTTTTGGTTTATTTGTGCGTTCATTTTAAAAAGCATCACAGTAGGTGTCTGATTGACGGAACACATATATAGATCACAAGTTGTACATATTGTACATATATTTATACAGTTCTAAATGTTTTATTTTCCTTTCATGCAACTTTAGCCCTGAGTGAGAATAAATAACTTAATCATGTGCTCATTACTTTGACTGAGCACAAAAAAATGGCAAATTGAAAGGGAAAAAAAGGAAACTGCACATAAGTATTATGGCTTTGTAAACTTTGATAGAATAGAAAAGACATTCTCTCCACTAGCTCTGTTGACTTGCTGGTCATAAAGCAGTATTTTATCTCAAAAAAGCTTCGCTAATCATGTTTATCAACTGCACTGCAACAAATGAAATATTCCCTCGAGAGCACCAATATGAAAATTTGTGTTACATGTAATTCATCATAACTAAAATTTGTCTTAAGAACATTCGTTCACATTTATCGAAACTAATTAAAAATTAAAAAAGATATTTGCTCCCAACACACACATACCTGAACTGCAGCCTGGTAGAACCTCTGAGAAAGTTCTCCCAGCTCCCCATCCAGCTGCTCACCCTCTGTATACTGCTCCAGTTTGTCCAGCTGCTCCACCACGGCCACGGGGAAGGGTCCCTCCCTCAGCAGCTGCGTCACACGGAAGCGGCACAAACCTGTGATGAGCAGTGTGTAGTGTGGCTTTGGCCAGTTACTTCCCACTACTTGAACCGCCAGGCCTGCAGTGCCAATGCTGCAAGAAAATAAGGCATAATGAGTGCATTGATTCAAACAGACTGCATCTCAGTCTCATGCACGAATTTGTTGGTACCTTTCCATTAAAGGAAAAAAATCCCACAAAAGTCACTGAGATGACATGAAACTTAAATTTTATGAACATTGTTAATGAAAATCAGACATTTCTTTGGAGTGTGACCATGGTGAAATGTTAAACTAAACTGTGTGGGTATTCAATTTTGCTAATCAGTTAGCGAGTCTATTTAAAAGGTCAAAAGTGATCACTCTGCTTTAGTATCATGGTGTGTACCACATGAACCAGAGAAAGCAAATGAGAGATAAATAATATTTCAAAGATTTAAAATACACACATCAAGGCATTAGGCACCTGTTTAAGCACATTCATTCAGTGACCCCATCTACAAAAAAAAAAAAAAAAAGTGTTGTTTCTGAGAAATTCATGCAATCTGCAAAGTAAACCTGAAAAAGTAAGGGCACGGGCTGCAGTTTGTCAGGAAATTGTTAAAATTCTAACATTAAAAGTTAAAACTCATATATACAGAAATGTTTAATTACTTTCTGCATTTTGTTCTTTCTCAAATATTAGAGCTTAAACAATTTTAGCAAGTTCATCCACAGTATAATTTAAAAAACTAATTTCAACCAGCTTCTCTAATTTAGAGCAGTTAGTTGTGTGTCAGTTAGGTGCTGCTTCAAGTAAACACTATGGTTGTTCCCTGATATTATACGCAATGAAATCGCCCTGTAATCTCAGTTTAATGTTCTATTCAAACCAGCCTGTCCGGTGGACTCTAACCCATCCTGCTGTTAACATATTAACACTGCAATATGGTGGGGAAAGGGGGTAATATTTAAACCTTCCTCATGTCACCATTTTCCACTGACAAAAAAAAATACCGACTTAACAGGTTAAACTTGGGAATAACCATACTGGTGTGTGATAGTAAGTGAGCCAACTGGTTCATATTTATATAAAGTTGCATAAAGTTTTCTGAGATAAACTGGAAAGTTGAGTGACTTAAACAGGCAGGTGGAAACAATCTGGCAACCCGTTGTACGCTGTGGTAGCTGGTAAAACAAGGTTAAAGTCCGTAAAGATCATTCTAGAAAAGTCATCCCTCACTCTGATGGGCTGCAGGACTTCTACAGGCGTGGCCAAAAGTTTTATGAATGACACAAACATTATTTTTTTATGCTGCTTCAGTGTTTTTAGATCTTTTTGTTAGATGTTACTATGGTACACTGAAGTATAATGAGACTATACAAGGCTTTTAAAATTATATTAAATTTATGGAGTCAATATTTGCAATATTTGTAAGAAATGTTATTCTCTAGTTTAGTTTTTAACAACTGTCTGAAGCTTTAACATTAAAAGTGGTTGTGTGTGCTCTCTCTCTCTACTTTAATCTCATTTAATGTGGTTAAATATTATTTCTGGAATCCACAGCCATTCATTTCCGATGTGACGTCAGTATTAAAAGTAGGATGATGAATTTAGAGGTTGCTAGGCTGCTCTCCATGTCACCTGTGTTTTTAGCAGTAGCTTCCTGTTAAAGCTCGCTGGGCTTTACCCGTGTAAAGAGGGGAGCTCGTCGCTGTCCTGCTCCGGGTCTTTGGTGTTGGGAATCACTCCTATAATGGTGCTCTTCAGCGAGGTCCCCTTCAGTAGCCTGCTCTTCACCAGCTGCATGTTTCTCGCCGAGTCGACGCTGATTCGCATCGTCGAGCCGGGCAGAAGAACCCCTTCATGTGTTAGCAGTAAAGGCAGGCGGCTGGGTATCTGAATCCCACCACTGGAGGCCATCGCGGAGAGTTTATCTGCACTTTAAATTTGCACACAAACCACAAATCGCGTCCTTCTCTGAAAAACAATCTGAATGACAGCGCGTGGGGTGAGGAGCGAAGGCGAATCAAAATAAGAAACGCGACCTACGGCGGGCACGCTGGGACAAACCGTACCTTCCAGATAACTCCCACTGTGTCTCAATTTCAGAATAACAAAGACATTGGCCTCGTAAAGATACTAAAGAAACTAATTAAAGTTTATCCCTATCATTAATAATATTAGAAATAAATATAATATGTGACTTTCAATAGAGTCTTGTATTCATCAGATCCGTGTATTAGTATCTGGGTCATTCTACAAAAATGGTGGAGAGTGATGTCTCTGAGTTCAGCTGAAGCCAAAATCATTTACATTAATATACCACACACTTGTGCTCAAAAAATATAGTACATACTTTCAATTATGAAATACGTTTTCTTACTTTATTGTTTAAATTTTAATTGTAACATTTTTCTTAAATGAAGGCCAAGTTCAAGGAAATGTTTTGTCACTACATACATCAAAGTAGGACTGTAAAATTTCATCTGAAGATTTTTTCATTTAATAATTTTGATTTATAATAAGAATATCTCATAAAATACGTTAAACAATACAATCATGAAACATTCATCGATTGCAACTACAGTAATAACATGAAATAATATCACCCCAAAGTATTATTGGTGTTACTGTAATACACAAGGAGTTTTATTTTAAAATACATTTGATTATTTGAAAATGTTCTTGAAGAGGTCACCAGATAAAGAGCACTGGACAAGTACAAAGTTAAAAGAAGTTGGAGAAGTTCTAGGTGTGAAAGAAATACATTTGAGGAGATATTTATAACTCAAATTCCATCTTTGCTGTAGAATGACCCACATAAAATTAAAGGACTTTCAAGATTCATTTGTGCTTCACAATTTTTTTATTTACCAACTTATGTAAATAGACAGGTCAATTCTAAATTGTTCAACTTTGTTTTGGAAAAATAAATTGTGCTGGAAATCAGTTTTAGGACAAAAATACTTGAATAAGTCTATGAACATTTTCAGTCATCCAGTTAAGGTTATCTGGAAGTTGAGTCATGTCAACTGGACTTCTTAGTTTAGAAGAAACGTTCCACTACTCATTTAAGTAGCATCTTCAGTCTAAGGTATGTTGGAAAGGTCCACACATTTAAGTCCTCCAAGGTCAAACGGTCCTCCACCATCTGAAACGGCTTGTTAGATGAACAATGGAGAATGTGAGAATAGGATGAAGGATCGTTAAAGAATAGAGAGAGGAGAGCTGTTAGGAAGACAATAGAGAGAGATTAGATAGAGTTGTTAAGGTGTAATGACCAGAAAGCGTAAGGGGAGTCCTTAAGTGTGGCTTTCTTGCTTAATGTGTGAAGAGGTCTTGATCTTTTTAGACAAATGAAAGGGTAGCATGAAAAATAGGAGACCGGTTGTGTCGGAGACTGCCACCTCTGTAAAGAGAAGGATTTTCCACCTGAACATTGATGGCTTCTTTTACCCCTCTCTTACACCATCATCCTGAAATGTGTGTCCTTTGTCCTTAAGGAATACCGCTGATTCTGGACCTAAGGTGTTGTTCCTTCTTTGTTGATCCATTCTTTTATGAAGAGGTAGTTATGTCTCCCCAATGTAGAGCTCTGTACACTCTTCACTGCATTAAACCACATATATTATATTGCTTTTCTTATTTTTTGCATAAGAAAAAATATACAGTCTTAAGGATGGATGAGTCTGCCTTAGCGTGTTGGTTGGTTCGAAGTGAACTGTTGTATTTTGCTTTCCAAAAATTCTTTCCTGACACTACAGCCACATATGGGATAATAAGATTTTTATTTTTGTCTGGGTCTCAGCTCTCTGTCATCGTTCTTTTTGATCTGGAAGGATTTTTTTCATAAAGGCCCACTTATGATATACGCATGTCTTTAGTGCTGCCTTTAGATGCTTGTGTTCTTTCTGTTTGGCTTCAGTGGAAGTAGGGATGTTCTCTGCCATGTGGTGCAATGTTCCGATGACACTTAATTTGTGTTGCAATGGGTGGTGTGAGTCAAACCGCAAGTGTTGATCTGTGTGTGGCTTTCCTGTAGACCTCTCTTTTTAGTTTCACAATTTTCCTATTAAGATCTGCACAGTCCAAAAAGGCCAACTTGTTGTCCTTTATGTCCGCTCTAGTGAAATTGATATGTGACAATAGAGTTAATATGCTCTATGAAGGTCTGTACTTCCTGGCTCTTAAGCTCCACTTCCTTCACACAGTGGCCACAATGGGCAACACAGGAAAGCCCATGGCACAGAAATGTTTCTGTCTATAGAAGTCACCTATGTACAGTAGTTGAAGTAGGAGAAGAGACAAACCAAGAAATTTGACCTTCTTCTTTCCTGGAAATGGTGGAGCCTGCTGGTGAGAATATAGATATCAGGACATCAACAGAGGACACAAAGGAAAAATGGGTAAAGAACCTTTTAGACAAAACACTCACCCTGCCAAAGAGAGTGGTCTTAGCCAAAGGCCTAAACTTGTTTACATGCCATCATACCTAAACATGTTTGGGTTGTAGACCTTATTACAGCTATAAAATCAGCTATCTTAAGCAACCTGCTGAAAGTAACATAATGTCAGCTTTTTTTTTTTTGCTTTGTTTTGTTTTAGTTTTTTTTTTTACAAAGATTTAAATGTTGAAAGGTGAACGTGATGTGATGTTTTTCCCTACGTGTCGCCGATAGGGGCGCTATATAGAGACATTACTCCAAGAACATAAAAGCGAAGAAGAATGAGTTTCCTGAAACAGTAGCCAGTTCAAATTAAACAGAACGGCTGTTAAAACTATTATTACATAAATAGTAATCAACCGATATAAATAAATAATATATATATATATATATATATATATATATGATAAAAATTTTGTTCATATTATTATTATTAAAAAAAAAAGTTTTTACTTTTAATGTATTTATGTTTTTTATTTTAGTTATTAATTTGTATGAGTAAGAGTTTTGTTCTTATTTATATATTTATCTTTTTTGCTTACTTTCTGGCATTTTGTTGTATCGCTTGTTTTATAAACTGTTGTGATTCTTAAAAAATAAATAAATAAACAAGTTTTAACCTATGTACTCTGTCCGCCTTTACATTTCTGCCCTCTTGCGGATAAACCGCTTACTACATCGGCAGGACGACACAACCTGGATAAAGTACTTAAGTAAAAAGCTGTGTCCTATTTCAGGTACCATATCCTTCGAAGGATGCGTTCTGTGCGGTTTTTGTAAGCTTGTGGCCTTCGAGCCTTGTCTGGTCTATAGAGGACCTTTTGAATCAAAGAGCAGATGCCTTTACGGTCGTGTCAGCGTAATTATGAAGTATAAATTACTTTTAAAAATCACAATGATCGTAGTCGAAGGTTGTGATATGGTGTTAGATGCGGGGAGAGTTGTGTTACCAGATTTCACATTAATTTTTTTTTATTTAAAAAATAAATAAAAATAATGTATTTCTTTATTTTTATTTATATGTTTATATATTATCTGCTTTATTTGTATTTTTTTTAAATGTCTCTTCCCGTCTCTTTGTAAACTGACAGAGAATTTTAGTATTTTGAGCCGTGAAGTTCACACCGTTGCCTGCTTCATCGTCAGGGTAAAGAAGGCGGCATTTGCAGGAACATTGGAAATGCGACAGCCTTAGTCGCGGCTGTATGACGTAATCAGCCTTCAAATGGATCCTTCAAAGGAAGTAGGCCCAGTATTGGGACACACCCAAAGACTTGCTTCAACTCGTGTACAGTAGTTCCATAGAGTACTAAGTCTATATAAAAAAAAATGCTACCTACTCTTTCATGCTGGATGCATTGTTTTACAAGACACTAGTAGTTTAGCACTCTAATAAAGTTGAGATAAAATAGCACAAATATTTGTGGTATTGTTTCAGGAAACCTTACATGTTGTGGCCAAAAGAGGCCAACTGACCATTACACCCACATGTGCTTTTTATTATAACCTTTAGCACGTTTGTAACCCTGATTTGTTGTTAAGTCTAACAAAGTGAAATTTACAATGCAAAGCATACCAATCCACTTGACTAAATCTGTCCCCTTTCCCCACACTGCCATCATTGGGCAACCATGTCTAAGGATGTGAATCTTACAGTGAAATGTTGTCTCTTTCTTTAAATTGCAAGGGGAATTCTGCGATTATTTTGTCTCGGAGCTGTTCTCCACTGTATTGGACTGTGAAATTAGGATTTCTAACTATCGTGACAGCTTTTGCAGGACAGCCATTTTTTGTCATCATGCTTCCAGACCAATTCATTGAAACTGGTAATGTGTTGTTGCACAGCCATTTTCATATCTCTCCAGAGATGTTCAATCAGGTTCAAGTCTGGGATTCAGCTGGGCCACTCAAGGACATTCACAGAGTTGTCCCGCAGCCACTTTCGTTATTTGGCTGTGTGCTTAGGTTCATTGTCCTGTTGGAAGGTTGGTTGCAGGTTTTCATCAAGGATGTCTTTGTACATTGCTGCATTCATCTTTTTCTCAATCCTTACTAGTTTCCCAGTTCCTGAAACTGAAAACATTCCCACAGCATGATGCCACCACCATGCTTCACTGTAGGGATGGTATTGGCCAGGTGATGAGCGATGCCTGGTTTCCTCCAGACATGACGCTTGGCATTCCAGTCAAAGGGTTACATTTTTGTTTCATTTGCCTTTTACTGAGAAGTGGCTTCCGCCTGATTGGTGGATTGCTGTAGAGATGGTTGTTCTTCTGGAAGGTTCCCCTCACTTCACAGGGAAATACTGGAACTCTTTTAGAGTGACCATCGGGTTCTTGGCCACTTTCCTGAATAAAGCCCCTCTCTCCCTATCACTTAGTTCAGCTGGGCAGCCCACTCTAGAAAGAGTCATTTGTGCTCTGTTAACTGTGGGACCTTATATAATAGACAGATGTGTGCTTTTCCAAATCATGTCCAGTTACCACAGGTGGACTCCAATCAAGTCGTAGAAATATTTTTCAAGGATGATCAGTGAAAACAGGATGCACATTAACTAAATTTTAAGTGTCATGGCAAATGCGAATACTTATGTACATGTGATTTTTTTTCCCCTTCATTTTTTATTTTTAATTAATTTCCAAAGTTTTCAAACAACCTTCTTTCAGTTTGTCGTTATGGGATATTGTTTGTAAAATTTTAAGGAAAATAATGAATTTAATCCATTTTGGAATAAGGCTATAACAATGTGGAAAAAGTGAAGTGCTGTGAATAGTTTACGGATGCACTGTAAATGGGTGTGTAAGTGCCCTCCATGGAGTGGAGTCCCTTCCTTGTGACCTAAGTCTCCTGGGATAGACTCCAGGCTACCTGTAACCCTGTAAACAGGATAAAGCGGTAAAGACGATAAATGAGTGAGTGAGTAAATATCATCATGGTAAGGTGTTTTTCTGTGTTGTCATAGCACTGTTGGTCACTAGTGGTGCACTTTGTACCAATCCCCATTCAGCAAGGCAGTTTAAAATCTTAACTCTTTATAGCATATTGAACCCAAGGTATGTGACCTAGCAAGCCACATAATGTCACATGTGTACTTAAAAATGATTTTATTACAAACCTCCAGGACTGAGAATTGGGCGTTTCCTTCTGCACTAGGTTGGACACAGGTTATTTACTATAAATCTTTTACAAGCTCACTGTCATACCAGGGGAAATTATTGCTTTTCATCGTTGCTTAACATAGAATAATTTAATGTGTAAACTAGATGTTAAAGAGTACATGGGAAATTAAATTCTCACGGTGAATAAACTAACATACGTTTACTCTATGGCTGCCAGTGCATTTATGTGTGATAGACAAATCCACTGGGTGTGCCTGTGTGACCAAGTAATCAGAAATTGATTTGATGCAATCTGTTGTTTGGCTCCGTGACAAGCTTGTCACTCTTGTCATTTAACTGTATGCAAATCCGTAACACATTCTTTTCTAACAGAACTACCAGCTTTTATCAGCTAAAACTAAACTGGATTTTAACAGGGTTATAGTTCAGCCTTTTTTTCTTCTTCTTTTTCTTTTTAAAGTGTATTTATAAAACATAACATCCACACAAAAACTCCTCAACCTGTTGGATTGTAGGAAAAAATACATTTGACCACAAGGGGGAGCCAGAGGAACGTTTATTTTTTTCTGTCCAACAGTGACTAGAACATTCTTTCTTTTTCTAGTCTTTAAATAAATAACACACACAAACTGCATTAAAAAAAAACAATCATCGCTGGAAAAGTATTATTACAGACATTTAATATTTATACAGATATTTAATATTTATGATAATGTAGCTTATATCAAAGCGCCAAGCAAAGGAAAATAATTTACTGACTAAGCCAGCAGTCAGCAAAACATATACATGCAATATATTACTTCTATTGCCTGTAGAAAAACACACACACACACACACACACACATATATATATATATATATATATATATATATATATACACTTGATGGCACACAGGATCAAGAATATCATTAAGACCACCATTAAATTCCTGTTTGAGTTGGCTATAGTCTCTTGAGATGGAACATGCTATAGCAAAAAGGAAAGTCATGAGTGGATCCACTCCACAAATGTATGTGTGTATATATGCCGGATGGATGAAGGTATGAACGCTGGTATGCCTTTAAGCAACATCTTTGTGAACATTAACAAACGCGCAGCGTGCCAGCGACCCTGGGCATTTCTCAGAAGAACATCCTCACTTAGGGAATCTTCTATCATCCCTGTTCTTCCTTCCCTTTTCTCCAGTGCTGAGTTTGGCAGTCTGATGGGGCAAAGAGAGAAAGCATTGATGAGTTCACTTTATATATTAACTACCGCACAAATAAGCACATCCATATGCGAACACTAATTACAGGTTAAACTGTCTGTGGTTGTTCTCAGACGGCATTCATCAGTGTGTGTGTGTCATGTTTTGGAGTGTGTCTTTGCATGGGGCAACAAATCAACTCTGAATCATGAACCGCCAAGACAGGAAGATGGCAGGATCAGATGCCACCACCTTACTTGTCATGAAAGCCGTGTCTTTGACTCAGTCCCGCTGGCATGTGCTCCCACTCACAGTGGGCCTAGCCAGATTTACTGGTCAGCTGTGGTTTTGTGCCACCATGTTGCAAAAACTGACCAACCGAAGCTTAACAATAAGGACTTACTGAATACCAGATGTTTTTTTTCCACAAGCTTTTTTTCATTTTCTTCAACGAATGTTTATAAGATACTTCACATAGAGATACACAAACTCAGCATACCAAATGATTTAAAACCTAAGGCCAAGCAACCTTTTAAGAGTTTTATATGAGCATTCATCCTGCTGTGTCCTATTTATTAACTTTATTGCAGTTAATTTCTTCACATGTAAATTAAACACAAGACATGGGATCAATAGTCCCATTATTCTGTGGAACCAGTTTGGCAGGATTTAACAATGACAAATTTGCCCTTAAGTTTATTTCAATTTAATCTACAGTGTAAAGAAATAAAGGTCTCAAAAGTTCACTTACAGTCGGTGCTGTTCCCTGAAAAGCACTCGTTAAAGATGCAGTGCATGGTCCGATAACAGTTGTCGAGTAAGGATTTAGGTTTGACGGATTTCCATCCCTGATAGTCCTCGTCTTTCAGGTGCGTTAGAATGTTTTCGATGCTTTCCGACTTACTCTGTCTCACAAACACATAAACATCCTCATCAGTATGACTCAGCATAGCACAACTTCATTATGATTTTAGTGGGTTCAAAAAAGTGTTAAAATGTAAACCTGATGTAAACCAGACTCCTTTGGGTGAATTATAAATTATTTAACTTAGTACAAAAGAAGTTGTTGGGTACAAATCTTAAACTGTGTAAAATGTTTTGGTAAGTGCAGTCTTTGAAGAGTCCATGTGGCACCATTCACATTCACACAGTTACAGAGTTACTATATAATCCATGTTATCACCCATTTGAGCTTTATTTTATCTAACATATAAAACGTATTTATCCCTTATATACAGTGTACACTTTGTTTTTAAAAGTATTACTTAATTAACATTTTCTCTGACATCGTTTATAGCGATACAGCATGAGTCAGACTCATATATCATCACATGATAGAAGACCTCAGAAAGGCTCTCAGTATTGTAAGTGAGTTGAGAAGGTGGGTGGCATAAACAATGAGCTTTCAAGCAGCTACGTAAAATGACAGCACACTGGAAGGCTTTGTCCTCACCTCATCTAAGATCCTGAGTTCCGGGTTGCTTTCCAGGATGACCTTGAAGAGATCCTTAAGGTTTGTAAGGTATTTACGCCTTGTTGGATGTCTCTCTGGCAGCACCTGCAAAATCCTATCTATGCTTTTTTCTGTGACCGTGGCCCACAAAACCTGGAGATCCCTCTCACTTGCTGAATCATTTTTCTAGGAGAAAGCAATGACAGATAGCATGTAATCTATCAAAGAAAACAGGAGCCGCTATGAAAAGTAACATGAGACAAGAGTAGGCTGATGCGTAAATATCAGTGGAAATTTATGATATCATTGACTCAAGGGAGACATGCATCGAAGAGAATGTGCGAATGGGAGGAAGTTGGGCAGAGTGTGGGAATAAGTCATAGTAATCTGATGTGTCAAAGATTAGGGTCAGTTGCTTACCAGTTTGCTGATATTTTTCAGTCTGAAGACCTCTTCATAAGGCACTTGCATGGTGTAATTTATAGGAAAGTTATGTTTCTGAAAAAATAAAAATGCAAAACATGTAAATATTACATTCTACATTTAACTGACTTGTTAAAAAATTCCTATTATACTTGTAGCACTGCTCTCTTTGTAAGTCTCAAAACAACAGCATGTTAAATGTATTACTGTACCAAATATCGTCTCCTTAATGTTGAATTGAGCTGATCTTTCAGAGTTTCCAGGGAACTGCAGGGCACAGGTGTCAGATGGCTCATCAAGATGGGTAATAACCACGTTAGACCTAGACGCAAACAGAGCAATAAAATAAGTGCGACTGTACCCAGTATAGAAATCCACATTCTTCACCTTATGGTATGAATGAGTATGAGCATGTGGAAACCTGTCTCCTAATTGCCGCACATATAATGCTTTCAGTAAAACAATCCTAGATTGTTATTTAATCCTTTCCATGGTTTTGGCACTTTACCAGCACTGGCGATTTATGAGATGGATAGTTACAGTTAAGGCATTAGTTTTAAAAGTACCACTTGTAGGCATACCATTTATACACCACAATTGCTTCCTGTCAAACAAAGCACACTGGTGAATTCTGTTACCCATTTTTTTAGCTGGCTATAGTACTTTTTTTGTGTGTTAGTAAAACACTTAAGACAATCTGTAGGTGAAAGAGAAAGCAGGTTGTGAGTTAAGTTTGACATAAACAGATGCATCAAATTCGTGTGTATTTTCTCTTTAAAGGCCACATGATCGTTGTCACAGCAAACGAAAGATAAAGTGCGAAAGGAAGGAGCTGTCTCACCATCTCAAAATCAAAACCTCAAACCACTGCTGGTTTTACAAAGAAAAAACGATCACACTCTTTCATCATAATGTGCATGCTTGTTAAATACATTTTTATACATTGTACCGGCTAAGAATAAATGAGCAACATATTGTTCCCTCCAATGGACTTGTGTAGGTACTTCATCTCCTCCCTTCAGTAAAGCAAACAACTCCAAGAATAAATATAACACTGAATAAATACAACTAAGTCATAAACAGCCACAAAAACAATTACCTCTTTAGCATTGCTACACTGTAATTCACTGTGAAATTGGTCAGTGGTATAAAACACAGGGTTAGCAGAAAGTTATAGGGTTAGAATCCCGCAGTCCTGTAAGACTGTAGGTTTAATGCAGATATATTGAATTATGTTCCTATTGTACTACAGAGGTTTCTATAGTTGAAACTAAGTGATCGTGACAGCATAACCGACCCCCCCCCCCCCCCCAGTTGCATTCTTCTGCACCTTCTTATTGCCATTTCACTTCATTTTCTGCATCTTTTTATCTCTTCAGTACAGGAAGTGGTGAGAACAAAAAACGAAAATACCTGAAGCAGGATTCTAACCTTAGACTAAATGACACAGCAAACACATCAACACATACAGTAGCATCACTCAGAAGCTGTGAAAACCACATGCGATGAGTAACATCTCTGTTCTGCGTCACTCCATCTTTCTTCATCAGTAATATGGAGTTTATCTTGGTGACAAACTACATCCGAGTTAACCTGTCACTTGAGTTTTTTTCAGGAAGTGTTCAATCTTCCTCTTTTTTCTCTCCATCAACATTTAATGCTCCCAATGAACTCTCAAAACTCTAAGGGCATCCCATTTAACTATCTCAATTTGATTTCTGACAGATGACAAAGATAAAAACTCACAACACTGAGATAAACTCGTGCAGATTACATCAATGTGAAATGTGTACCAGATGTTCCCAGCAGAATTTATTTGAGATTAGAGTGACTTGTGACCCCTTTTAATGTCTTTTCCCTTAAGAAAATACTTAAGCCCCACAAGGGCCCCACTTACCCAAAAGCCCCTTAAGGAGCCAAGCCTCACACCGAACCATACTGCTGCTAAATCTCTAGTCTTGGAACTCAAGCAAAATCCAGATGTAGACTGCTTCAATATTTTTTTCCCCGGCCTGAAACAGCAGAGAGAAACATATGCAAAAGCATCAGCACAATCCTTATTCATTGCCGTTATTTCATGTCTGCACAGCTGCCTTCAAATTCACATCAGACTGAAGAAGCACAGGGTTAACAATTGTTAGGCATGTACATGTACATGCATGTAAGTGTAACAAACAAAAAAAACAATCAGTTGAACATTTGTAAAGAAAAATAATAGGTCATGTGATTCTTTTTGTACAGCTTGTTCCTGCTGTAGCCATTAAAGCTCTAAAGACTCTAAGATTTCGACCAACTTTGTAAATTTAGATATATCTACTTAATGTCAATGAATCCCCCATTAATCACATGCCCAGGACTTCTCGGTTGTCATCTTGGTGACAGTAAATCAAATCAAGTGTTTTTTAACATATTACCACCACTGATTTGTAAAAAGTCCTAAAACCAGAGAAGTGTTAACATAATATTGTATGCCATCATACGCTGATTCTCATGACCATCCTATATCATTCTGTACAGCAAAACTCCCAATACAGATGTATACGGATTTGACATTAAAATCAGTATTTTAAATGAAGATCTCTTCTTTGTGTGTGTTAAAGTCAAGCAATGACAACATCACTCTATCTATATTTTCGAACATAACTGACACAGCGGAGTAAAAAAAGGACTATCTGGACACTTTCACTGAACTTATGCAGGTTACTTTAAATGCTGGATGTTGTCCAAAAAATGTCTGCTAAAAAAAGAAACTCCATAACCTGGTGTTTATCAAAGCTAAAGTAAGAGTCTGAATACTGAAAGTGTATATATATATATATATATATATAGGGTACCTGACCAGAATAAAAAGGCATAAAATGAAAAAATGAAAAGGCAAACCACAGAACTGAAATGCAACAACGGCTCAAGGGTGATAAAACTAAACTGTGATGAAAAGCAGATGCATTGCGCAATAATAGCACATGTGCAAAAAAAAAAAAAAAAAGCGCAAATGAGAAAGCACTCCTTATACATAAAATGGTGCAGAACAGAAAACTCTGCTAATGAATCCACAACCGCGTCTAAATCATTAGATTGAAAAACAGAAACTAAAATAAGGTTTAAACAGATCGGCACTTGATGGGGCCGAAAAAAAGACCGAAGAGTCCACGCACCTCTCTGTCTCTGTGTCCCTCTGTCTCTGCCTGTCTCTGTGTGTCGGGTTTCAGATGGTAATGTTCAGCGCCTGTGTCTCGCCGCCCCACAGCTCCGTCAAGTGCTCATATCCGTATGGCGTCTTATTTAAAAATCTCCCTCTTGTAACTACGTAAAAAAAAAAAAAAAAAGAGCGAATGATTCGGAATTTCCCACGACGCCCCGGTGTGTGTTATAAGCGCTGACCCTCTGCGTGTGTGTTCGCGTGGTCCTGTGTGCTGGAGATCCTCCCACCCGCGGGACACTCAGCTCAGATCAGGACTCTCTCTCTCTCTCTCTCTCTCTCTCTCTGTGACATTTTACTTTCACTTTTAACTTTAACCCATGACTGAACCAAAGCTCAGAGCTCACTGGTTTATTGACCTGTTCATCAAAGCGCATTACTATTACACAACTCCCCTAATGTCTTCACGAAACATTAACACCAGCACATGCCTTACACACTTAGCTGGGTTTTAACCTAGGCATTAAATCATTAGGAAGTTATATCTGCACATGGGACGATTTCAGAAATGCTGGGACGATTTAAAAAATGTGGCTTTCATCTCAGTCAGAGATAACATAGTGGCAAGCCTTTATCTTTTTTTTCCTTTTAAATATTTTTCAGTTTTTCATTTCCAGTTTTCCTTTTTCCTTCTAAACTGAGCACCTATTGGTTTTGACTTGTTTTATTATTATTTTTGTACTTGACGAGTACCAAAACTTTAGCCATCTCCATTAAAGAGTCAAGACTATACCATTTCACCCTTGGATGAAATACCCCTACTGTGGAGATATACTGTACAGTATCTGTGGCAGTTACTTAAGGGCTCAGGTTACCAGCTCGATGCCCGATTGTCATTCACACACAATACAGGCGATTTTGGAATACCTATTACCCTAAACTGCATGTCATTGGGCTGTGGAAGGAAACCAGATTACCTAGAGGAAATCCGCCAAGCACAGGGAGAACAAGCAACTGCATGCATGCTATAGATGCTTTTATATGCCAGCCTATTATTCTGGGCCGAATGATGAAATATGCCTATGGAACTCTACGGTACAACAGCGTTATGACTGAATTGTGGTTTATTTGGTAGCAGTTTCTAGTGTAATCGATTTTACTATTCACAATGCTGTACAAAGTGCAAAGTTGTCTCAAGATTTATAAACAACTTGTAAGAAAATTAATAAACACTTTTACTTTTTCCTACCAATGAGCAATGGTTCAGATGATGAGCAATGGTCCAAAATGCATAGCAAAAGCAAGCCAGCATACAAATCAAATGTTCTTAAATAGCTGTGTCGGTCATCTGACCTCACCCCAGCTAAGCATGCTTTTCACTCTTAATAAAATGGAAGGCAGAAAGTACCACAAACTTGCTCGCCATCTTATAATTAACGTTACCACACTCTTGTTAATGTGACCGAGCAGTCTTGCCAGGTTCGCTTAAACACTTTGTAATATAAAAAACAATAAAAAACAAGAGCACACAAAATCTTTTTTAACTGTTTATCCTCCACCATTCACCAAAACTGAACTCTAACACTCGCGAAGTGTGCATGCCTATCTATAGCAAGCCCCAAAGGGGAAAAATGCCGAAGTGTAATGGCACGGAGCATGCTCACTTCGCGCATCACACACACACGTGAAGTGTAAGGGCACGGAGCATGCGCACTTCGTGCATCACACACTCGCGAAGTGCGCATGCCCCATGCCCGAGGGGAAAATGCATGAGTAGTAATGGTGGACCAGCCCTGGCGTTATTTGTTTGGAGGAGAGAAGGAGAGATTGCTGTGGATCATTTTCTTTCGAAGAAACCGGATTATCTTTGACTGGACATATTCCCCAGACTTCTCACCCTCCGTCATCGGCCTGTCATCGGTGAGACCGAACCATACTCGGTATACTCGGGTAACACACATACAATAAACACGGATTTCGGACATTTTCCACTTACTCGCGTTCACATATACATACCGTTTATTATATGTAGTTTGTAAATATAGTTTATATCTTTGTTTGGTTGTGGTGCACCTTTTCTGTTTACTTTATTTTAGTTTTGTATAATACGTTTGCCTTATCTACTTGTTTGTGTTTGTCCTTCTTGCTCACCGGCCTTTTAACGCAACACTGACACAAAGATAAAAGACCTCTCGATTTTTGTAGCCACAGTTAATATAAAATTAGCTGGTCATTACACGGTAAAACCAATGCCATCTTTTCTATGTATTGACGGGACTCCAGAGTCAAAAATGGGCGTTTTGTTTTGTTACCTGTAGAGGTAGACCAGTCATAAAGGGCCGCGCTAACATTTAGACAAAACTTCCAATTTCATGGTCTTTCCTGATTATTTTTATTTCGTTCTTCATCATAAAACAATGTTGTGGCATCCAAAATATGAAATAAACTCATTTAAACAGTTGATAGTGAGAGGTGTCTGCTACTTAAAGGTTTCTTCATGAATAATTGGCTAATTATTAATATTTAGTAATCATTGGTCTTTTTTTTTTGAGACGGTAATTCTAAATTAACGATTTCTCTGCAGCAGAGGTAAGTTTTGGTCTTGCTTTTATGGTCTTCATGAGAGCCAGTTTATCATGGTGCTTGATGGGTTTTGCAAATCGTATTGATAATACTGTTCTTGCAAGAATTATCCCAAAACAGATCAACTGACTGTTATTGTTACTTAATTACCTAATTTGATATGTGTTTTTACATTGTTTTAAAATCTCCAATATTGCTCTCTAATGTACAGAAATAAATGTCACCTTTGTCCAAACTCTTGTTTGGTATTTAAAAAAAAATATATAAAAATGTAATATTACTGTATATATACATATAAAACTGCCTGAAAAAAAGTTGCACTTTTTGTTTTGTTTATGGTCGTGGCATTGCTTTGTTAAGCTTTATGCAATGTCACAACATATTTCTGTCCAGAGTCACACTATTTTCCATCAATTTGTTAAATCTATGCTATGAATAATTAAAGTTCTAAAAGCAAAAGGGGGTTCAACTCCTCACTCCAACAGGGTAAATCTGGACTCAGCAGACCACATTTTCCAATGTTCCACAGCCCCTTCTTTATGCTCCCTAGAAAAAAAAAAATATATTTTTTCCCCTGATTAGTTTAATTGATGGTGATTTTCTTAGAACTACTGTTATTTTTTATCGTTTGATTTCATTATGTATTTAAGTGATCTCCCATAATGGTCATTTAAAAGGTTTTTCCAACCACATTTTTTCCTACAAGATAATGGCTTCTAGGTTTTTAATTGTGTTTTTTTTTCAGTTCCTTATCCAGTTTTAATAGTTTCATCAGTCTCCTTGGTTGTTGTCTTTGGTTAATAATCTGATCCTTTTGAAACAGAGCAACATCTTTTCCATGGCCACATGACCATGTCTTTTGACATGGTTGTGTAAGAAATGAGAAGCTATTCACTGCATTATTTAGGGTCAAATCACTTGTTGTAGCTGAACCATATTAATTACTGCAATAATTATTTAATGGAAGCCTCTTACACTAACTATTTGCTCAGTTAAATCCTTGTGATGACTTTTTTTTTGTCCAAGTAGTGTACATGAATATGGGAAGAGCTCTCCGTTTGTAAACAATCCTTCCCAGTGTAAAATTATTTCCAGTATAATGAGCAGCATCAAGTACTTCTCTGAAGTCGAATGATTTACCTTTTTCTTTACATGATGGAGGCACACACCTGTATGCTTCAGAATAACAACCTGTTGATGGTTCTGCTTTTAGAGAGGTAGTCACACTTCCTGATGATTAACTGATTTCAATAGTAGCACCTGGCTGCCAATTACTGTTTTTTTTTCCATCTGGATTTGAAAAGTTTTTCCTTCTTTTGGGGAAAAAATGACAACATATAGAAATATGTTCTTTTTTTTATGGCTTCTGGTTTTGTAAAAGCTGGACTGGAGAAAATATTGCAAGATTTTCAGTGTAACAAAATGCTTCCAAGTACAGGACTTTATATAATCTTTTCTTTTTGTCATTCTACTTTGTAATGTATGCAGTGTAGTTGGGGTTGGGTTAAAGATGACTCATGTAATCACATGTGAAAAACATGCGAATACATGTCTTGAATTCGTGAGTTGGGAATTTTTAGATCGCCAAGTTCAGATTATGTGGGACAGTTGTACAGGGCTTTTCATTAAAGCAAAATATATTCAATAAAATTTAATTTAATCCAACCTTTAGGGCAACCATATTAGATAACTAACTTTTAACTGTTTTACCAGTAGTACTTATGTACAGTATGTATGCATTATAAATATGTATAATATTGCAATACTCACAATTTACTCATATAATAAAAAAAACTAATGTATGTGATTTTTCCCCCCAAAAGAGTACCTAGCTTGTACACTGTTAAATCCATCCCACAAAGCTAAAAAAAAAACTCTGTAACTTTAACTTTTATAGACTACAGAACAAAATGTCCTTTTATTCTTATAGAAAAATCACCTTGATTTCAAGTGTTTGACAAGTGATTATGTCATGAGATCACACGATAAGCATGTGATGATGCATTGCATCATCTAGGGTAAAAAAAACTCAACATGTGACATCATCTTTGTAATATTTAAGCGAAAAATAAAACATTGAGAAAATTGTCAAGTGGGTTTTTATGAATCATGGGGTGGAAAAAAAAAACATGGAAAATAGTAAACACATACACACCCTGGGAAATGAGATTTAAACAGTGAACATGAGGTGGCTAAAACCACTATGTAATATCCACATTTTTGGTGGTTATAGAGGTTATAAGATACGGTTTCCAAGCTTCAACTTTCATGGATAGCAGTTCTCTAGAACTGCTATCCATGCCATCTCGCTTGTCCTCTCCTGGAGTACTATATAGTTATAAGTATAGGTGGTGTGTACTCTGAAATTAAAGAATACATTTGCTTCTTATTAAAAGAAGTGAGTGGCAAGTGCTCTTGCTCTTTTGATTTTAGGGTCTCTGTGAAATCTGGATTGATTTTTGAAAATTTTCTCTTCTATTAAACCTCATTCAAGAAACATCTCTCTGTGACATCTCACATCTCTCTCTCTCATCTCACAGGAATAATGAAAAAGCACAACACAAATGGTTCATGGAAGCCTATTTCTTTTTGTCGGATTACACTATTCTTTAAGTCTCAAGAATGGTGCTTATTACCATTACTTAGTCCATTTACTTCATGTTTTAAATCAGTTGCCCTAAGTGTAATCCTCATATTTAACGCAGAAAGATATTTTAAAAACAAACACCAATCAAACTTCATATCCGTGTGTGTACTCCCCCACATCTCGCATCCCCACAAAGCCACTGGCTGCCCACAAACGCCCACCTGCCCACATTACTAACTCCTTCCGTGCATTCACGGTGGTTAAGAAGCTGCTAAGAATGTCGAGCTGGGCTAAGTTTTTTTTTTAAACGCTATTTTGTCAGACTGCTTGAAGTGGGATTCGCCTGCTGACTTCCACACAAGTACACTCAGCTCACTATTCTAGCCATCGAATGCCAAACCACAACATGCACTGCCTCGAGTCTGGCTCTTCACAGGCAGAGAATGGTGTGCTCTTTTTCGCTGCTCCCAATAACCCACAGTAATAACTTTGGCAAATTCTTATGAACTAACAAAAAGCTATGGACCAGAGGGGGATTTCGTGAACCCCCCCATCCCCCCACACCATCTGTCTGTAAACATATCGTCATCTGGGAAAAACCAGAAGGAAAAGCGTGTCCGAGAGCAGCTTCCTAATGAAAGTTTCACTGACATGACGTTATATATCTCGTGCCTCTTTCTGTAAAAAAAAAAAACTGCTGCTGGATTACTGAGACCATGTCACAGTGTTTATCTTTTCTAGACAGGGACATTTGGAGTTGCTTCCTCTCTTCTTTTAGACATGTATGGACCTGCATGGAACCACATGACCTGATTTTAAAACCCCTTTTATTGGCTCTGAGCCACGTCTATTTGTCTCTAAATACCACCTGCTTCCATTTTCTCTTACCATGACCATAACAGTCATTTGGGCGTCCCATCAACATTTAGTAAAAGTGTTATAATTATATTAGGCAAAAAAAAAAAAGTAATATTATAAATTGAACCACACATATTGTTAAAGGGTGAACAAATTCCTCAAGCTGCAGGGTCCCCATTCTAATCTCATTTCACGTTCCTTTTTCTCCGGGTTTTCCGTTTTTTTTTCTCAACACTCAAAAACATGCATGTAGGTGGACTGACTAAGTTAAATTCCCCTAGAGTTGCTTTTGTGAATGTGCTGTGATGGGCGGGTGCTTCATCAAGGGGGAATTTCCACCTCAAACTTGGTGTTTCTGGTGTAGGCCCCGGAACCATAGTGACCAGGATAAATTGGATAAAGAATATGGATTAGTCGTTACAAAACAGATAATGGGCAGGAAATGCTGAGGAGATAAAAAAAAAAAAAAAAGATTGAAAGACAGTAATTAAAAAAAGGGGGGGGGGGGGTTGGGGGTAAGGGGCCCACACACTCAATGTTGCATGGCTTTAAGGGTGTTATTTTTTTGGACCTTAAGGACTATGTAGAATCCTACATTTTTAAGGATGCCTATAAAATCCCTGATTATCCCCCTTCCAAGTTACGATGATGAAACCAGTGTGAATCACACATCACAAACAATATTTACATACTGATAATGTAACTGCAGAATCAATAGCAAGGAACCAGACAGCACTGGTAATGAATATAAATAGATCATAGGAATGAGGGTGTTCAACACTTACTTCATTTTTATACTATTTTTTCACATGATCATTACACCGTGAAATAGAACTAGTTTTTTTTCCCCCCACGTGGGATCACTTACACATTACTCATAATTACCAACACGATCATGTCAAATGGTTTATAGTGATTTCATCAACAGAAAAAAAAATCTAATGTACTGTATTTAAGCCAAAATCTTTGCAGAATTTGCCAACATGATACACCTTTTACATTCTATCTGTACCTCCCCAAAACGATGGACAAAGGTTAAGCTACCAAAAAAAAGAATAAAATAAATAAATAATATAATCAAGCTGATTCATACTAGTAACCAAGTTTACATCCTCTGCCAAGACTGACTGGCACTAAACGATCTAAAATACTGATTGGTGGAGGAGGAAAATAAATTAAGTTTAAACTGGTTACAGTCCTATAATGTATAAAGTGAATGTATATTCAGTCTGATGACTATGATTTATATATATTTTTCCCCCTTACCCTTTTCAAACTCATAAACCCATATTTTTTTGGAACTCTGTTAAGCTGCTGTGACAATGACCACTGTTAAAAAAATGACCGCTATGTAAATAAAGCTCAATTAAAAGTTTAAACTCACCTGTTTAAGACAAACAGCCATACAGACAATAATCCACAGGTTCTTTGTTAAAGCTTCCAAATAAAGCCGTTTCATGGCTACTTTATGTATACACATACATTCCTAAGGCTTTAATAGACAAACTTCAGAAGTATCATTTTGTAGAATTGATGAGATTGCAGGCCACAAGCAACAAATCACCCTCATCGTTTGCGCTTCCTGTGGAAGTCACTTTAAGACATCCGACTGGCTGAGAAAAGGTTTTCCTTACTTCTTAGCGGCGGTTTTACAATACTGAGAAAAGCATCACCAGAACAGACAGAAGACACGACAGAAAGAGCAATGCAGTCTGAGGGGGTTGCAGAGTTGAAAGGTAGAGCACTGGAATCCTGTCTGACCTGTGTGATCAGTGTAAAAGTATGTAAAGGGACAGTTTTTTTTCTCAACCTATTCTCTCCCTAAAGAAAAAGGTGCTAAAGAAAAAAAAAAATTAATTACAAAATTTATTTACAAAATTCTGTCAAACAAGTTTACAAAGAATTTCTTTCAGTACAGTCCAAGGACAAAACAAAAAATATATAACCACACAAATCCCACTGTTCCTCGGTAAGAACAGCTTTAGCTATTTTACAAATTCCTCAATCATTTGAAACAATGGCATGTAAAAGCAGTACTATTTTTTACCTTAAAATAAACTAAACAAGTGAATGCTAAATTTATAATATTTGCACAATAAACAACAGACATAATTCCAAACTATGGAAATTGTGGCAGCAGAAAACCTATTGTCCATAATCTTCAAAACCTTACTTTTTTCAAACCACAACCAAGTCCTTGGAATGCTCAGGAAAAACCTCTCTAACAAGCTCTGACGAACAGTTTTGGAGCACTTATCCACAATATTGGACTTACGTTTAATGCAAAAAAACTGTGGATGCACTGAAAAAGTGGGTTTGAAAATGTTCAAATGTTGAATCTGCAGAACAAAACCGATGATTTTAAAAGGCATAACGTGTGCGGATGTCTTCCAGTTTCTTAGACACTTCGGGTGGTGTGCGGTCTAACTCCTCAGCAACACTTTTCTGCTTATGGGGATCCATGGAGTTAAACTGCTCACAGAGATCTCCATCAATTACATTCTGCAAAACAAACCAGCAACGTAAACAATTCATAAACTTTCAGGACAGTCTTCCCTTCTTTTTTTTTTATGTTTCCTGTCATTTCATTCTACAAGCAAGCAAATAATTCTATTTTGTTTATAAAGTTCCCTTCTTACTTTTTGCTTTATTTCTCACAATACTGCAATTAAAAACCATGCTGCACTAGATGCACAATATTATGTGAGACAACATTCCTATACCAACCCAGTAAAAAAAAAAAAAAAAAAAAAAAAACATTCATTCATTACAATGGTAAACTGTCTCAGGAAAAGCATGCCTGTAGCTCATGACATAGACTTTACCTGTTCCTTCAGGCTAAACCATATAGTGATGACAGAGCTTCTAGGAATAACTATTGTTAATCATTTAAGTGTATTATCATGAAATCATTTCAGACTTTGAAAGCAATATATAAATAATAATAATAATAATAATAATAATGACGTGTAATTTGTAATAACATTATTTGCAGTTTATAACCATGGAAATTTACAGTATCCTTAATCAAAGTAAAAAAAACTAATAAATGTTAAGAGGCTGTCTGAGACTTTCCTGCCCGTGTACTAACCTTTACAGGGAAGTAATAAGAACGGAAGCTAAGATGGTCTCGGCCACAAAGTGGAGGAAACTCTGAGCGCATGTGCATTTCTAAGTGCTGGAAGAAATCGTGGTCCTGAGGGCACAGAAAACAAAGTTAATTTGCATTTTTTTTTTCTGGAGCATTTATACATACATACATCAAGGAAGGATTTAATGTTCACCACGTATGTGTGAGACTAGCAAACAATATTAATAGTAACAAGAGCTTAAGATCTGGTAAGAAATTAAAATAAGCTGATTAATTTACATCACATGGAGAGAGTATTGGCAACCTAGCAGACTTTGCTCATTTAATTTTTTTTTTTTTAATCTCTATTCTGGTAAGAAGATTTTAATCTCAGCATTTTAATAAACATTTGCTGGTTTAGTTTTCCATCACTTCTCCAAACAGAGAGCAACCAGCATGGGAAGAAGGGGAGAGAAGGCAGAGCTGGACCATTCTTTACTTATTTTTGCTTCACATCTGCATGCATGCACACACCAAACCAGGAACCAAATAAAAGTTATTTATTTGTAATAATGTATTCTGCTAATTTCTAGTTTCAAACACTATTAAATTGATTATTAAATGTATTAAATATTTTTCAGTAAAACACTGTGCAGACTATTGCCAAATTCTTCCCCAAAGTTCATTTAAAATGCATTTTGTGCATGTTGTTACTGCTAAAGAACAAAAACCAGACTGTTCTTGGATTTATCGTGACTCATTTCACAATTCCCACGACAACCCTGCAGCTCCTCTGCTTGAGGAAAGAAGCACGAGAGCACTGAACTCAACATTTGTTTGGGCACAACATCTTAAGCTGTCACTGAGAAAAAGGACAAATGGCCTAGATAGTGCCTTTGACCTCTTTCTCAGAATCGTTTTAGTTTTTAACTGGAATGCAGTCATACCTCATGGGAGGTAAAGGGCACAAGGATGCCGATGCCTCCTGACAGAGTTGTGTACACCAGAGACTCCGAGCCCCCAGGGATAAGCGTGGTCTTCTGCAGTGACAGGACTGTTTCTCCTATGTGGTAGTTCATAATTATATCAGCCTGAAACAAACAGTGTAAGAATGACATGGTTAGTTGGCAACTAACTTCCCTTTACTGAGTCTGTAGTGTGAACATTTCACTCTCATCAACATACAAGCTTCTCATGAGTTAAGCACTAATAACTATATCCAGTTCGTATTAAGGTCATCTGCAGACATGCACAAGCAAGCTTCTCAGTCAATCACCCACTATCCTCCCACTTGCTTACACACACACTTGGCATGACCCTAAATTCCCAACAAGTCATTGGGGCACACTGGGAATTTCCCCCATGTCCACCTAAGCAATTCTAAGAGCCTGATTAGATCATAACTTCTGGCATGTGGATGAACGTGGTTCTGGGGTCTTTGGAGACTGACCACAGCACAGACCCAAGTTAACTGTTCTGGATGTTTGGGTTTGTGTTGAAGTGACCTCAATACCAGCTAGACACAAACACTGACGCAGAAACAATCATGAAGGCTGTCTGGTGCAATTTTTCCCATGCCTGGAGAACAAAGTAAAGGATTAATGAAGGCGCATACCTTTTGGGAGGCTCCATTGAGCAAGCCTCTGTCCCACAATGCTTTGTTCCCTGTGGGATCCTCATCGACATCATCGCTGGTGTTTGGTGGCAAACGGACCTAGATAAGGATTATCGTAGCACAAGACCAGTCAGTCTTTAATAGTTATAAGGACACTTAAGGCCAAGAATCCGTAGGTAAATTTATCAGTTAATAGATATGCAACAGCACCCACAATGCTTATGTTTCCAAACTTGTCAGCTGCGGCCATAGTGTCGTAGTCAAGCAGGCAGGCAGTGGTAACCCATCGTGGGTTGGTGTCATCAGCAAAGATGATGAGCTGGTTTTCATTTCGCTTGTAGCGCACCCAGAACAGACTTTCTTGGATGTCTGATACAACCACGCGCTGGCCAATAGTGTGGATGCTCGTCACCAGATTAGGAACATGCTTTAAAAATGTGTAAAATACAACCAAGGTTAACACAGCATACAACAATAGGTAACAGCCTACAGAATAGGTTGATGCAACTTCTCAGAATTCTACAGTGCAGTGAAAATACCACGAGTAGAAAAAGGTACAAGCGCATAATGATTAAAGATATATATACATTTTTTTAGTTTGTTTGTTTTTTTTAAGAACAGGGTATCTGAATGACCGTACATTCAGGTCTTACACAAGAAATTATAAAGGTTGTACCGTTACTCAAAAGCACCTTTAAGCAACAAGCGTGCAGTACAAGTAAAGATTTTTTACAAGTAAAGAAATGTACATTTCTATACACACTTTGTTGTTTCGGTGATGCTTTACATCAAAGTACTGTAAACTGACACCTGGGCAATGTAGGCAGGTTTTACTTCTAAATAAGTGCAAAAAGGCACAGAATGGTTTCTCTCGAGGTGGAGAAGGGTGCAGTGCACATTTTTTAAAAGCTGGTGACGTGATGACTAGTTGACGTTACCAGAATACAGCACGGTAAGCGGAAGGACGGTTAATGATGTTGGAAGGGGATCTTTGTGCTGGAAAAGTTAACCAAATTACTAATTATGGTTAACTTCAATGGAGGTTGGAGATATTACACAGACACGTTAAAACAGATGGTGATGTAAACAAAGAGATATCAAATGGCACATGCAAACTGATCATTCTGTCAAAAACATCTACAAATGCAAAAATGCATAAAAAAAAACTTTTAAACTATGTGGGAATTCTAACACCTTGCTTTTTTCGAACTTATTTATTTTTTATTTTATTTTTGGCTAAAATACACAATATTTTAAATTATGACTAGAAATACATTGAAGACCATCTCTTCACCTGTACAGTAAGCCCATAAATAGAAGTACAAATTAAACAAATACTGTTCGATTGTCTCTCATCAGTGTCACTCCTACATATGACATGTCTGAGGGGAAAGAACAGACTTATAAATAGTGCTGCACAGTGACTGGTGTTCTTAGTACAAAAGATGCGAAGGAGGTGTTATTATGCATGTTAAAGGCATGAGAAATGGAACATTAAATCTCATCGCATGATGCATTATTAATAAAGATTAATTATAATCTGATTTAGTCCGATTATAATCTGATTTAGTGGTGTATGTTAATTTGATTGCCATGGCACTCCCATTTAACACATCAATAACAAAAACGGTGCATTTTTACAGTTGTCCCTTGACAGTCAAACTATTGACCCTTGAATTGTGATTTTTAAAATTCTTTTTGCAGGGGCATGTGAAAGACTTCTATTTAAACTTTGTGTTATTTTGCAAACTGCTGCCCCAATCACAGTGTGTCAGTATGTGCATGGGTGGTTGGGCGTTATTACATTACACTGGAATTGAGCCACATCCTATGACATATAGGGGAATTATACACCACCATCTATTTGAACTTCATCAAAGCAATTTAAGTACACTGCTGTAGCAGTCATTACAGATAGCAAATCTAATAGTTAAATCATCTCACATCCTGTTTCCAGCTTGGGTGTTCCCAAATTAATTTTTCCCATAAAATGTGAATTTTTGCATTATATTATACAATGTTCAGATAAATTATGCCACCCTTTCTGTATGCACACATTGACATGGTTAACTGAACTGCCATGGCAACAATGTTAGAAACACACCAAAATCCCTTTGCAATTTAAGGTCTTAAATATCTCGACATTAAATATAATATTAAATTAACGAAAAGTTTGGCAACTGAAGAAAAAACTAAATTCCGCAAAATTCCTGTTGGGTGGACCAATAACTGCTTTTTGTACTTTTGTCTTAAACAAATGGCACCAGATTTCACATATTAGGTGGAACTGAATACTCACAGTTACAAATGTCACAGTGACTCTATGGAGTCAATGAGCTACACCCAGGTCCAATATTGTGCCAGAGCATGATGGCACTTCATCATGTAAAAACATGTATACCAAGTTATAAACATGTTATTCCCCTACCAGAAGACACTAATTGATAAATTAGTCAAAAATTTATCATCCTCCACAACAAAAACATTGAAATTAAGTACAGCTATCGAATCCTGTTTGATCACACAAACTAACTGGCGAACAGAACAAAAAGGAATCTCAAACATTGTTGCTTTGGAATTTCTAAATTTTTAGAGCAACATCTATACAACCACTTAGCTTTTTAAATCTGTATTAAAAGTTTAGCTTGCTGTTTTAAGTGCAATTAAAGGAATGCATAGCACTAGCGATATGACAGGTTTGCACCAAATTTTTCCTGTAATAGAATTATTTAGCTTTGTACTGAATAATATTTTGCTCTAATATACTTTGGTCAATCCTGTGGGTGTTTTAAGACATCATTGTGGGTTTTCTCAAAGTCCTTGCATAGCTGCAGTGTCTGACCATAAAAATGACCATCTTGTTTGTGTAGACTGTAAGAACCTGAACCAAATTCACCAACCAAAGTTCCCAGCAAAATCCTGATCGTAAAATGTTAAAGACTATACAACATTTTGAATTTGAATTAATAATTTAATTTTGGGAACAAAAAGTAAACAGAACCTGTTTCCATCTAACTGCACATTCCACAAGGGCAACACCACCTGTATTTGCCTGCCTACCTTGTTCTCACACTTGCGAAGCAGCTTCTTTTTCCCAAGGTCATAGATGCGCAGCAGTTTGCCCACCCCCACCAACACTCTGCCCTGGAATGGGGCAATAGCCAGGGGCACATCCTCCACTGGGGTCTGCAAATACACCATGTTGAAGTGAGTTGATTCTGAATATACTCACCCAATCACCAATCAGAAATACACATGAGGGCATAAAAGGCAGTGATACAGTAAGAACACAAACACAAAGGTTCCTTTCAGCTCTTAGAAACTCAGTTTTACACATAACCAACAACAACATGACCTGCATGAGAAGAAGGATATGCAGGGAATTTCATTCAGCAGCCACAAACTCACAGATGGGATAATGCAGCAAACAGCTTTGTAAAGTTATTTTTTTCCCCCTTTAACTCACCTTATGCACAAACTCCAGTTTTTCACCCCCTCCTACCAGGCGGTAGGTATAAATGTAACCACCGCCCACTGAGCGTGGGTTAAGGATCATGTCTCTTGCTACACCCACCAGTACATACCAGTCATCACCTCCATTGGCAAAGCGACAAACGGTCACGCTGTACAGACAGAAAAAGCAAAAGAGTTAAATTGCAAAATGCACAGAACAGTCAAGACAATTCAAAAGTTCAGGTAAGTATTCATCTTTTCCATTTCTTTTTACTGATTACTCTAAAGGCACTGTTTAAAGTTTCGTTAAAACTCAACTCTCTTTCCCGGCTGTTGCATGAACTTTTTGAACATTTTTCCTGGCTTACCTAAAGGCTGCCTCATTCTGCTCCAGTAGAACCAAATCCAGAGTGTTGCCCTGGATGGGGTTGATCAGGCGCACCAGTGACGCCCACTGTCCTGAGCCAGCCTTTGGGGCACCAAAGATTGCTTCTGGAAGGTTCTCGTTCAAAAACGCAGCAGCCATTTCTGCAGCCAGCTCCCTCTCATCCTCTCCTGCAGCCTCCACCATTTCCTACAAAGAAAAAAATTGCACTAAAGAAAGTCTCTTGTTTGCTTTGGTGGTGATCCAGACAGTGTTCTTTGTGTATACTGTGTGTGTATATCTTAGCTAATATTAACCCACTCAGCATGCGTAATTAGACACTAAATCAGCGAGACACAACACAGACCATTAAGAAACACACCATACAACTTGCAATATACTGCACTTTGACTTAGCAAATTAGTCCCAGCCTGATCATAACTTATTTAACAGCTGAAATGTCTGCTCTATCCAGCCTCGTGCCCTTACCTCTGCCATCTGTTGCTTTCGCTGGGCCTTGGTGGCTTCAGTGTAGGCATTGTGGTCTGTTTCAATAAGGACCAAGTTGTTGGTCTCCGGATGAATGACAAATCTACGTGGTGTGTACTGCAGTGGGAAAGCCACCTGGTTAAACACGGCACCGAGCTTCTCCAGAGCCAAAATCCTGTCAGAGTGGACAAAGCAAAAGTGAAAGTAGACTTCATTAACAAACAACTTTTCAGCAACTTATGATTTTCACATTCCTTTAGTGCATAACAAGTACAAACCAAAGACCCTTTGAGATCTAAACCAGATTACAAAATGAGATTTAATTTCATACTTCAGTAAGTCTCATGGGAATGCACACTAAAACGTCACTATCATGCAAAAAAAAAAAAAAAAAAGTCTTTAAATAAACAACCTTGCATAATTTCATGAGGCAACAAACTGTCATTTTATATGAAGAATCAAACATGGAGAGTGGGGACTCCACGTCAGACTACAGCTGAATCGAAGTTATTTAGTTACTTTTTATGAATCAAAACACACACTGACTGTCCTTAGCCAAGAATTTGAGATATTAGTAAATTGTTACTGGTTCAC
This sequence comes from Clarias gariepinus, assembly GCF_024256425.1. NCBI lineage: Eukaryota > Metazoa > Chordata > Actinopteri > Siluriformes > Clariidae > Clarias > Clarias gariepinus. Next base: position 18,763,379 of record NC_071106.1, read on the forward strand.
AAACTTTGCTTACTTTATTAGTCCGACATTGTTTTCTGTTTATTTGTATTGCATGCATGTGTAACTAAGAAAAAATATTTGAAATATCTGTACAATCTATGCCATATTTATACACAAGTATTATAGAACATGAGTACTTGAACTCAATAAAATTTTATTGGTATAGTGCTTTTAACAATTGACATTGTCGCAAAGCAGATTTCCTTGAAGGTCTCTTTAATTATCCAGTCTTTGACTATCAATAGAACAGACATAGTATACAAGTATTTCATTTCAGTTTTGCTTTCAATCAAGTTATTTTTTGAAGAAATTTTTTTTTAATCTGGATTAACCTTCTCCTGCTACACAATGTAGCTAAAGCTATAAAACCATCCATGTGTCTGAAGGCATGAAGTGATGGCATAAAGTGAGACATTTCATAATACTGGCCACACAAGACAATATTGACACAAATGATAAAACGTGAAATGTTACTAAGACATTAATTTTGTAATGACAAGGAAAAAAAAATAAAAAAAAAAATAAAACTACTGCAATATCAACATACTGTACTATAAAAAATATAGAAGGATTTCCAAGCTGTAATATTACCTTTTTGACTAGTCATTTTAATATATGAGCACTATAAATAAGCTTCCACTTATTACTATGGAAACACTGTTTAAGCGGGAGATTGTGTCTAAAATAATTAGGCTAAACAGATCATAAAGATAAAGTCTAATGATATACTGTGAGGTGTTAAAATTTATCAGAAAAACCCCACCACCTTAAACAAGCGCCTTCACCGCAGTCACCCACGTGTGTCAAAAAAAAGCCAAAACTGAAACTTAGATATTTATAAAGAAAAAAGAAAAAAACTGAAACTAACGGAAACATGTTGTAAAGTTGTAAATCACCAATGTTTCAACAGAAACCAACAAAACACTAAGAGCTAAAAACAATTCAATTTAACAAAAATAAATCTTATACACGAACAAATGTATATACACACTTCAGTGTGTATGATATTTACTTTACTTAATATGATATTACATTAATGTATATTACACTAATATAATATCATAATATATATAACGTATAGCAATACATTTTGTATTAAAATATTTACACAAGTTTTTCTTTTCCTAAAATGTGTATATATTTTTTTGGCTGAGTCTCTGTGAGTGTATGTGTGTGTTTGTGTGTGTGTGGGTGTGTGTGTGGGTGTGTGTGTAAGAGATACATAGGCATCTTTCACATCAGTGTTAAACAAAAATAGCAAGTGGCCAGCATAGCTGTTGCATTAGTGCACTTGAAGCAGTTTGTCGTCTTACTGGGGGCATCAATCTATAATTTTAGCACAAGTAAAGGACACAGTGTAGTAGGAATTAATGTGATTTTACTGAATTAAATCTGTAACCAAAAATAATATTTTAGAAAACAATGAAATATATAAAATATAGAGGAACTACAGAGGTATACCAATTGTCAACCCGACAAAGTTGGTCAACAATATAACTCATGCTTCCGGTCTGCAGATTTACCTCACTGCTGCAAACACTGCACTGAACGGAATGCTCACTCTTAGTCAGTGACTAACTACACAGAGTGCAACCAAGGTGTGCTAGCGTATATGAAAACAAAATGGCACAGAACAGGGAGATTTTTAGTTAGTCAGTTAGTTAAGTAAATAAGTGATAACTATTTTTCACTTTAAAATTCTTCAAGCTTCTATGCTGTAATGGTGTGACTCTGCTAGTAGATAGTCATAGAAAAAGTTATTTTGCATCCTGAAGGGGTTACCACTCATTAAAAAAAAAAAAAAAAATCTCTCATTTCTTAGCATAGCATTCTAAGCATTCTGTTTAAATTACATACCACAAAAGCTGCTGTTTAGTGAAGATTGCAACAGAATAATAAAAATTTGCCAACCTGCTTAACAGATAAAATACAGGTAGAAATACTAAACAGTCATCAACGGCCGATAAAGATAATATAACTCTACTTGGAATCTGATGCTAAATGCCCCAAAAAATCATTTCCTGCTTCAAATTTTAGCATGGTCTTTCTTCTGAGACACATCAATGTTGCTTAAATGAGTCTGGCCTCTTCAAAACATTCTGCCCTAAGGTCAGCCACTTACAGGATATTCTTTGCACCATTCTGAGTAAAAACTTGCAAGTGCTGGTTGTGAAAATTCCTGGCGATCAGCAGTTTTTACATTACTCAACCCAGCCTGTCTGGCACCAACAGCCATGTTATGGTCAAAGTCACAATGACTGCATTTTCTTCCTATTCTCATGTTTGATGTGAATATTAACCAACACATTGAGCAGCCATGTTAGAGGAATGTCATGGACAGCTGGACGAATGAGAGAAGTGTACAGGTCCCTGCTTAACATGTCAAAATTAGAATTAATCTCAAAACATAAAATATATATATATAAACATTATATATATTATATAAACATATATTTAAACTCTATAAAAACAATAGTTTTATTTAATAAAAAATAAATAAATAAATAAATAGATCACATTCTTACTGCCAACCCTAAATCTGAGGGAAAGATCCATCCAATTTATAAACACAACCCTAAAAACTAAATTTTTCCTGCAAGTCTCATCAGATAAGTCTGGTATGACATGGTGAATTTTTTCAGTACATTTATCAGAGGCAGTGTGGGCATTACCTCAGAGTGTTGGTAGAGATGGCCACAATGCCTTCAGGACACTGCTCCGAAGCAAACCCTGAGGCGTACTCCAAGGTTTCGTAGGAAAGTGGCGTCAGATGGAAGCGTGACTGGTATGAGTAGCTCAGCCATGACCGGCTGGACATAGCCAAAACCTAAAGAGGGCATACAATATGACAAATGTAACACCGGTGTTCACAAACATTACCTATGAACAAGAACCACTGACTATATCTGAATACTGGTGAGCACTTACAGCCTCCTGGCCCTGCATTCGCACTCTGAAAAGCCGTACTGGTCGAGAGCCCAAGTAGCGAGTACGAGTGTCGGACAGGTCTCCAGTCACTGGGTCCAGCACAGTACGAAGTAACACACCGTTCTGACAAACGCACACAAAACAAGGAGACATTTAACAGAGATCATAGCAACAAAATAACTAGTTTCTGTTCATTGCTGTATGTAATGATACAGTGTAAAATAGAGCACACTTTACCTGCAGGCCAATGTTGAGGTAGAGGAAGCCAAGCGCACCCTTCTCTCCTAATTCATCTTGTTTCTCCACACCTCCCATTTCCACGATACATAAAGATTCTGGCTGCGCAGGCAGAGCTTGCATACTCAGTGGCTGTAGACAATCCTATACAGTACACAGACAAGAGAATTTAAAAACATAACACTGGTAAACTTGGATCAAAATAAGATAAATGATTTTCACTCACAAGAAACAAATAAATATCCCCCTATTTATATGTCTTAACTGTCCAACCAGTCAGAGCACAATCAAGTCTTAGTTTTAGTCACCTCAGTTTCACTGTAGATATGATCTACAAATATTGTGTTTTAGTACACAGACAAAAATAAAGAACTTCATGCAAACAATGTAATTACAATAGACTTCACTGTAACTAATACTACTGGGTACATTAGTGTTTTTCTTAAAATAATTTTTATAAAAAGTCAAGCAAACTAATTGACATAACGTTATTAAACAGAGAGCAGAATTAAAAAAAATAAATTAAAAAAAACAGCATACCGAGGGGTCTAGGGAGATAATGCGCACAGTGTTATCCACCAAGCCTACAGCCAGGAACCGTGAGCGCTGCTCACCAGGAGGAACATTTGCTAGGCTCATGCATACCACATCTGCAGACATCTCCTTTCTCTCGGTGTACTCATTCAGCTGACCTGACTGCAGAGGGAGAAAGTTTAACCATCACTACAAGGTAAAAAATGCGACAGTGAAGGTGTAAAAAAAAAAAAAAAAAAGCAATGCTTCTACTGGTATACCGGGTCCATTTCAAAGTAGACCAGCTCTCCTCCAGTCAGTGCAATGACCACCTGCCTCTGGTTTACGGCACATCGCACAATAGTCTTCTTTCCTGGGGTCTTCCACTCATTAACACGCTTATCTGCTCGGATATGGCGAATGCCATCTGGGTAGACCTGAGGGGGAAAAAAAAAAAAAAAAAAAAAAGAGAGAGATGGTGAAATAATAAAAGATCTTGGAGCTGCTTTATTTATTTATTTATTTTTTAATTCTTTTTAATTATTATGCCAATTCCCACCCAATGCCAATCATTAACTATTAATCTTGGAAAGCATAGCCAAACGCATGCTAACTTCACATTTTGTTAAAGCATGTTCTACTTAAGCGCACTGATCGTATAATTTTGTACACAATACCAATTATGTCAGTGTATAATTTTTCATTAATCCTTTGTTCCATCCATGAACCTTCCTGGTAGGAAGAGCTGTGAGTCAATTGTATCCTAAATTTACAAGGTGCTTTTGGCACTTAGGAATTCTATGGGAACCTCCACAAAACAACAGCTACTTGGGTGCTAATTGGCTGCAATAGCAGCCGGAGTGTTTCTGCAGCCAATAGCTCTCAGTATGAGAACTAAGTGGGTGGACATGAGTGATTTGAAGGATTTGTTCAAACATGTGAATCTTGTTATACACTCATAGTTGAACACGACCTGGTGCAAGAGAAATCACTTAAACTATGACCGGCATTTATGTCAGCACAGAGGAGTCTGGGAAACATCATATTACTTGCCTGCACTAAAGCATCTTCCCCCAGCAGAGAACAGGACAAAGTTGGGGTAGTACCCAGGAACCCTGAGTCTGTCACTTCTTCCACAGTTTCTCCGATTGAAAGCACCAGTGTGGCATTAACGAAGGACACGATGATGTAGGCGTCAAACTCATCTGCAAATGGAAGATGGACATCGGTAAAGTTGCTCCACGGAAAGAAGGAAACTATGTTGTCAACAGCATGTCTTACAAAACCAGGAAGTAAAATATTACACCAAGACTATTTTTATATCTGGCGTGAACAAAATGTATACCCGCCATATCATGTGGTTTACCCAATGAAAGTAAGAATGTCATGGTTTACATGAATGTCATGTCCGTAAAATTGGTGTGCCAGATAAATAGCAAGTATAAAGCAAATCTTAGACAATCTCATTACACCCGTGTTCAGTCCAGACTGAACTTCAGCACATCTCACTGTCAGCTAAATTGATAGTACAGATCACATGATTTTAAGGAAACCCTCTGGAACAGCACAATTTACCCAAAATGCAACAGTGCAGTTCACCAGTCAGCCATGTTGTTTGACAGATGAAAGGTAATTTTAAGTACCACTCACTGAATAGTTTAGCATGTCAGAGCAAGTCTAACACTGAGGCTGAATACTGAATAGAGTAACTGTACCACATTAAGCCTAGAGAGACAGAAATCGACAAGTTTGGTCTAGCTGTTGTAACCCTGGTTTGCTTGGACATATTTGTAATGCAGTAAATCAGACTGTGAGGAGTTTCTATGTAGACAAAAGCAACAAACATTATTTTGATTCCCTATCACCCGATTAATCAATTAGTCGCAGAATTATTATTTTTTTATTCCTTTGCATCATTACATGCAACTAATTCAACCACATTGGTCAACAGGTCAATGACTTCAACACAACATTTATCTGATAATCTGTGACAGCATAACAGCAGCAAATGCTTGTCAACCGAATTCAACACCTAAGCTAAAAAAAAGTGAAATGTAGAACATATTTTTTTCTTTTTTAACTGTTTCTGCACATCTAAATATATCTATTATCTGCATCTCAAGACCTGATTTGCCTTAAATTGAAGAAAAAACAATCAACCCCATGGCAAACATTTTAACACTTAAATAACTGCGTGGATTCAACATGATTACATTTCCATACTAAAAAGTACTGTTGTTCTGGTGCTCAGGCTGCGCCCTCGTGTCTAAATCCACATCACAGTCATTATGTCCAGCAATACAGCATGACCTTCAAGGATTCAAAAATTCTTTGTCATACCGTTTAAGCCACAAAGATAGCATAGTAATATAAATATGACGATGTATATGTATATACATGATTATAAACAAGAGCAGTCAGAGATATATTATGCAGGAGTTCAGTGCAATATTACTTTCACACAACAGTTCCTCAAACAAATTATCAAAAGATTATGTTCCGTTTCTTTATTAACCCAGTTATTTTGTTCCACCAACACACATCCTCCCGCTACTGGCATAACTAACTAACCACGACTGGCAAGCTGGTGGCATGACAATATAATCAAGAGGAGTGAAAACTATAAAATGCTTACTGGTAACTAGGGCTGCACGATTCAAAACAATCACGATGGAAATTGAGATCATGATTCGTTCTCTTATTTATTTTTTTGCATTTTGAAACAAAAAACATTGATTGCATTTAAGAAAAAAAAAGGGTTGTCTGCATAGGACTTATTAATGTATTAAAATAAAAGTCACCTTTCCCTATTAATGTAAATGATGTAAAAAGTTGTAAAAAGAACAGAATTTATTGCTGTCAAATTGTTTGTTGCTCAATCTTAACACTCTTCCAGTATACTTCTCTGTAGCTTTCTTTCTGTTCTCAGAGCTCGAATCCACACAGCAGGATTAATTATCTAAGTTATAGCCCAACTACAACTGCATGTGCTGGTCTCTGATCAGACAGTAGTATGTATTTTAGTTTTTAGCATGTGTGAGGGAGAGACATTTATCATATGCTGATAAAAAAAAAAAAAAAAATAAAAATGCACAAGCAACTTATGCCATGATGCAAATGTAACACCCCTATCTCGCAAGTTTTGGTGTAGTGATTACGTTTTCAATCTTCCTGCGCGAAAAATAAACCCATTTTTATTTATTTATTATAATTAAAAATTTTATTCAGCAAGCAGATTGTTGTGATATTTGGCACGAGCAGGAAATAAAGTTTAAGGACAGCGCGAGTGTGAGATTGATGTGAGCGTTTAAGCAAACACAAATAAAATCAGGATGCAAAATAGTTTTTGGTATGAAAATAACAGCATACTATCCCGACTCCTGATTACTGGTCACCTTGTTCAGCTCCACCTCCTTGTTACACGTCATGCGAGTGACAGCGGAACGCCGTAAATGAGGAAGAGAGATGAGAAGTGATTGAGGTGTATAACAACGGGGGTTAAATTTTTTTTTTTTTTTTTTTGGGGGGGCACAGTTGTCAAGGAGGATGCTGGTAACTTGTCTCCACTCAAGACCATAAGTCTGCATGACATCTTTAAGTTCCAGCATGAGGTTTGGGGCATTTGCAATGTTGACTTTTCTGCTTGCCAGATGTTGTGTTATTACCCTGTTGCTTTCATTATCAAAAAAGCGAACAAGCACATTGAGTATTTTATCCATATTCAAGGTTGTTGCTTCATCAACATTAAGTGAGAACATGCATTTTTTTTGTTTCTCAGACAAACATTTTTTGAACTGTAATGCAATTCCATGAGTGTTCATGTAACTTGCATGTTGATTTGAAACCGACAAGCTAGTTAACGCTTTTTTGTCTTCTGACAGTTTTTTTTTTACACAGGGTGACCAGTGGATGCGAAATTCTGAATGACAAATCATGTTCTGCTATAAATGTGCACAAACGTATTTTAAAATCGGAGACACGGTCAGTCATCGACAACGGTGTGTCAGCACGTCGTGGTAAGTTTGAGTGCACGGGCAGCGGCTCTATGACCGGAGTCTAAATCATGACGAGCACTTTCTTACCGCTGCTGGCATACAGTAGCTTCCTCGAGCAAATCGTGCAGAAACAAGCCCCGGGCTCTCTCAGTTTCTTGCACCAACTGCCAAAAGGCTCGCCATCTCTACTTTCTTCAATTCACGCGCAGCGCCATTTATTTTTGAGTCCTTTATCTATTTCTAGGACATCATCCCCAGGCTTTATAAACTTGCGCTCCATTTTTTTTTCTCCGACAACGCTAATGTGACATTGACGTATAGGTGTCAATCATACCGTGTTGCAAGGACCCGCCCTTCTCTGCTTCTGATAGGCTTGTAACGTTAGTTAAAGCTGCGTTCCTCTCATATGATTGGTAGGTGAAATAAATTGGCTCAAACATATTAAACCGCATGAGCAGGCTCTAAAATATTATAATTCCTTTCCCTCACGGTGCCGGAATACTTTAAGCCCTGTAACAATCATTTTTCTAATATCTGGCCTGATTGAGTGCACCAGTGATCTTGACTGATATGGCAATCCAAGATTGTTGTCAAGAAAATAAGTGAACTTGTGAATGCAGCGTGATCTGAATGCAGGGAAATAAACGCAAGTGAATCTCGATCATTCAGAAATGAGATTGCATGTATGTATGAATTGAGATCGTGATTTCTTCTCTTTTTTTTCGATTAATCGTGCAGCTCGACTGGTAACTATATAGCCAAATAAAGAGGAAAATAAAACACAGAAGTGGAAGAAACTCCTGTGAATCTTGTTTCTTTTTATATTTCCACTTATTAAACATTAGAATATCTGTTGTGTTAACTTCCAGGATTAAATGCGTAATCAAATGGAAAGCTAGTAGGTTACTCAGTAGGGTATCTCACACACCAAGTTATGCCCCTGGGGCAGGAGAGCGATTTGGATTTTAGCCGTATGTTGGGAGCTAGTTAGCTTTGTAGCCATAAATAAATGTACTTTAAGACTTAGAATTTTTAAGTACCTTGGTCTGCGAGTATTTTGCAAGACGAGCAAACATCTGTTTAACTTGATAACATTAATTACATAACATTGTGACCACGTGTGTGTAGCATTTTTTTTCATTGTGTCCATGACAATGCAATGTCTCATTTCCATGAAATCTTCAAAAGGGGGCAAAAGTGTCAGAGAGATTCCTTGTTAAAGTAACACAAAAAGAAAGTTTTCATTAAGCCAGACAGCAGTGATTCCGTTTGTGTGTGAAAGTTGTCGAACACAATCTCTTCTTCTCCTCATCTCTATCGTCTAGCTCACAGCAGCTACGATTTCTTTCAAAGGTAAAGTGCAGATTAATGTAAAGTGCTTCTGTGACAGGTTGTGAATGTGGTTTGTCTACTTTCTCCTCAGTATGGGGTACCATACTGACCTGCTTTTCATCCATGCTGCGAAAAAAAAATCATCATAATAATTAATAGAACACCTTGGGCACGGTGTGATACTATAGTTAAACATCCCAGTGCAGCTACCATCTATTATCACTACTCGTGGAATGCTTTCCATTCAATCAGATTGCTCAGTCAGAAATAGCTGTTGTATAATTAACTTCGCCTTGATAAGGCAAATATTACTCTCCATTAGTCATTTTTTCCATGCAGCATAGAAGAAAATCTATGACTGCTTGTCAAGCTATGACATCAGATTATGTGTCGGTCGTGGTCAATACCCAATTTACCTCGCCTAGGCCTATGTAAATTTTAAATGGGGGAGTGGCAGCAGCAAAAAGAGGCTCTGACTGAAACGTGGCGATATTCTGGCTATGTGCAAAAAAAAAAAAAAAAAAAAACAGCCCCCTAAACATAGCATCACTGCCCTGTACAGGATGTTTTAAAGCATCCCTCACCTGGCCAAAGATCTATAGGACAAACATCCTTAAATTTTCAAGGTTCAACAAATTACAGTAATTAAGTCTAACATTGATAGCTTTTATTTAATACGTAAGTAAATAAATTGTCACACTACACCCTAAACGGTCAGTTAATGATGTTAGTTTAAGAAAAAAAGTGATTAACAAAAAAAAGCCTCTCTGCAGTAGTAAGATTCATACATGAACTACAAATTTGCATAGTATGGAAAATGACATCCATGACACTAAATGCAAATAACCGTCGGAGATTACTCATCCATTTAGAGCCTTTTTTAATCATTCACATGCCCCAAGCTAGGAAACAAGTCAAGACATCTGATGACAAAAGTGAATTAATGCCCACCTGCATCTCCATATAGCATAAGTATTAAACAATATTATACTGAAGGATTTGGTCATTGCATATTTAATGTTTCATGCTTACTTCATGCAAATTGTATTTTCTTTGTAAAAAAAAATATCCTATCTACATCCTAAAATATAATCAGTTTGACTAAAATGTTTTTTAGATAGGAAAAAACTAACTAGGTGCTCTGCTATGATAATTTGTTTTTAACAACAGAATTCAGGTGCCTCGAGCTCAGAAAGACAGCATCATAAAGTACTGAAAAGTGAGAGAAAATTCTGTATCATAAAAACAGTTCTGATGCATTTCTACCATTTCTTTTTCACACAAATAAATGATTAGAAATTGAAAAATTACTCAATTTATGGCCTAAGGTAAAGAGCTAAAATGACTTGAGTGTTTTGTTTTCTCTGATGCAGCATTTTATAATTCCTATTATATGCATTCTTAGTCTGAATTGACAAAGCACCACCATGTAATGAAAAAAATTGTGTCATTCAACATTACAGATTTTGGTGGTTTGTTGGTCCAGTTATAACGCAGACTCCTATAGTTTCCTGTCAAAATTATTATTATTTTATTGGTTCATGTATGCAGCAATCAGGCCTAACATTTAAACCACCTGCCTATTACTGTGTAGGTCCCGCCAAAACAGTCCTGATCCATCAAGATATTTTCACCCATCAAGCCCACCAAGTTGTGGCCTATATTCATTCTCACTTTTGTTTGTCCAAAACATTTCAAAGATGCCCAAATGGATTTGGGCAATTTGGAGGCCAAGTCAACAACATAAACTCTCTCATATTTCTTAAACCACACCTCAAACCAGAGGAATGTTTTGGCAGAGCACATCATCCTACTGAAAGGAGCCACTGCCATCAGGCAATACTGTTACCATGAAGAAGCGAGTTTGATTTGTGAAAATGTTTTTCCAGGAGAACACTGCTCAGACCATCAAACTCCCCACTGTTACCTTGTCTTCTTTCTATAGTGCATTCTAGTGCCATCTCTCTCCCTGCTAAGCCACAGTCCATTCATATAATACAAAAAAGTGTGATATGTCAGACGAAGCCACCTTCTTCTCTCAGATCCTTATTTTCCTGCTTCTACCACATCATTTCAAGAACTGACTATTCCCTTGCAGCTCAATATCAACTGCAATAAGATAATTTTTCATGTTTAATTCACCAGTTGGTGGTTTTAATGTTACGGCTGATGCTTATACACAAGAGACAAGTTTAAGCGCATTAAATTGTCATAACTAGGAATCACTAGTTTAAGGCAAATACTAACTTGCTAGCTTCCTTTATAATTTTATTGATCCAAGAACAGCGTAATATGCCAGCTCGTAGAACGGCTCTTACTCGACACACAACGAGGGAGACAACGCTGAAAAAGAAAGACATATCACAGGGGACATAAAGGGCATATACCTTCAACATGCCTCCTTACAGTCCACACAGCAGTGGGGTTACCAGGAAGCTCAGATACAGCCATCTCTGAGACCTACGTATTCAAACACAAACATATGTTCCATTACATCTGCACGTAGACAACACTGTAATGTGCCATTAAAGGTGTCAGACCACAGACTTTCTTAGAATTATTACGCAAAGAGGGAAAACTTTTTTTTTTTTTACGCAGGAAGCTCAAGTGAAACTGATGTAAAAACAGGCAAACAGAAAAGGACCCACCTCTAGACCATGTCTAAGGACCCTAAGGGTAGATCTTGGACCTCTTCCACATGCCACATACAGTTGAGGTGTGTCCTCGTTGGCCAAATCAGCTATCTGCCGGGGAAGAAAAGAAAGAAAAAGAAAAAGTTTATGAAAAGCATTAAAGGCAGCATTGCAGTTACCATTGTTCTCCATTCTGGCTGAAACAAAGGGGTCTTGTGCACTCAATCTTACCATGCATTTGTAATGCACAACACTGACATTTTTAAAATGATGCTGGGTCAGAAGCTAGAGAATGAATGGACACTGTTCATCAAGAAATAAAAACAAACAAACAGCACATTTTGACTTAAGTGCTGTGGAACCAAATCAGTGAAATATTTTACATGCAATACGCACAACAAAAACCAACATGTTTCACAATGAAACCTGCTACGCCAATGCTAGGTTTTAATTAGATAAATAATTTAATTAGTACTAAGACTGTTAGCTGTAAATGTTATCCAGCACAGACAAAACAGTGCCATTATTTCTGGTTAAAGCACTATGGTGCACACATCTACTCTATTTGCATGCATATTATATATTTATTTTTTTTGTAGACATACTAAAGCCAAACATCCAAAATTTATGTGCTTGATATGTTTGCTATATTAATGAAAACAGAAAAAGGCTTTATAGTTGGGTGCCTGGTACAAGGGGAGTCAGCTTGCTTAGCAGACAAAGGATGAGACATCAAACATTCTAACCTCCATTGTTTCAATAAAACTTGGCTAACTCGCCTTGCAACCAAACAAACGGTGTCCGAGCCCTTCTAATTTTCAAGGACACAATAGCAGATCCTAGAAAGTACAAAGATTAAGAAAATCCCTCTACAAAAAAAGAAAAAGGAATCTTTTGGAGAAATATAGAGCTTGTGTCAACTTTCTTGTTATCCCTTTATAACGGTTACAAAAATAGATGGGGAAAAAACACTTAAAAAGGGTTACCAGTCTTTGACCTCCTGGACCCAAGCCTCGACACACATTATCGACATGCCGTTATTTAACATGGTTGCAAAAATTAGATTGTGGCATGTTTTGATGCAGAGGAATCACAAAAACAAAGTAGTGTAAAAAAAACAAGGTAATGTAGTGATTTTATAAGGGGTAATTTGTAAAAAAAAAAAAAAAAAAAAATTTAACAGTCTTGTTTTGATGTGTAAATGTTATAAAACCTACAATGGGTCTGTTCAGTTCTACCGCAATCAGCAGGTATGCTTGCTATAGTGGCATCACACAAGGTGCGTCCAGAGTCTGTATGATGGGCACGTGCAGAAGTTTGCCCATGTTGACCATCAATTAGTCAATTTAGAACTAAATAACACAAAACCAGACGATCCTGTTTATTTCAGCAATGCAGTCATGAACCTGCTTCAAGTGATTTGACATTGCTAGTATAAATGTTTATTGTAACCCTTTGTGATAAACATAAATCATGTACAACCCACCATTTTACAAGTGAATCACAAGCTGCATCTTACACCAATCTAAAAGAAAACCTTCCTGTTGGCGGGGAAATGTCCTTTTACTGTGCCAAGATGCAGTACAAGAATTTCACTGGGACATATCCCAAGTTACTTTGCATCCTTTTGTTGTTTATTACAGAATTGGAACTGAGAGTAAGGGGGTTTAAGTTGGAAGCAGTATTACATAATAAATGAGCGAGCAAGCAAAAGATTAAAATGCAGTTGTTGAGCACAAGTTTACTGAAATTGTTATAAATTATTTGAAAGCCAGTATTTTATCTTATAGTATAACTTAAAGCTTGCCAGGTATTTTTTAGGATGGTGCAGCAAGTCAATACTAAAAACCCATAAGAATTTCACCAACAGAGCAGAACTACTAGAAACAGTAAAAGCCTGTGATGGAAATAGAGCACAGTAAATCAGTTAGGTTGCACATTCATCCTTACAAGCACATTAGCAGAGACAGGAAATCCAGTAGTGAGATTGTCTGCAAGCTCATCAGAAGTTACTATGGACTTTCCCAAAGTGTAAATTTCAACTCTCTATTAAAAAAAAAAAAAAAAAAAAAACCTTCCCAGTTATGCCAAGAACCTCTATAGTCCGGCCACAAACTGCTACAAACAGCATGCACAACTTCACAAATATGACGAGACTACCTTTACCAGATAATTAAAAGATTTAAACAAGAAAACAAAATTACATATATTTAAAAAAAACCCTGTTAGTGCTACTGAATGGCTATAATCGAAAAGGTGGGGTAAACATGTTGAGATATATACTGTAAATGAGTAAACACTAACATTTCATGGTTTGTGTGCTAATTTGTAGAAGATAATGTCATGTGAGTCAGGGACCAAAACCAGTCAAACATTTCATGTCAGTTCCACAGATCGGTAATGTGGGAAAGACTCTTAAGAAGGCAACTTTTAGCAAGCTTCAAATACGTGCGTGTTAGGGGTGTGTTAGGGGTGTGACGAGACGCTTTTCCCACGAGACTAAACACAAGACCGTTTTTTTTTTTCTCGTCACACTTCTAGTGCGAGTGCAAAAAACCTTTCCTGGTCACTCCGTACTGTAAAGAAGGAAACCAGGCAATCACTGTGACACCTTAACCAACTTTGAAATAAGAAATACATCTATATTCGTATTTAGAAAGAAAGGACATTCTTTCTATACATATACTGTAGAGATGTAGAGCATTAACTTAGCAACTGCCCCACCCTAAATCTCAACACCTTGCAGAGTATATTGATATGTCAATTATTGCAAGTCACTTATGTAAGCATGGTAAGGTTACAAGCCTGGAAAATTTTTATTTATAATAATATTTTATTTATATATAATTATTAAGGACACTTCCTATGCTCAGGTATGGTGTGCACTGACAGATTGCTGTGGTCAGGCAAACCCCTTTGCAGCCACAGAACACACACACACACACAAAACCTCAGGGGGAGCTTCTACTTAGAAGTCCATCAAGAAGAAAATTTTGAGTTACTTAAGGGTACCTGCACTTTAGTCTTGTAAGCTACTACAAAACAAAAACGAGCCTTCCAAAGAAGACGCATGTTGCCGGCCCACTAACCAGAATACTTATAAAAATTAAATAGCTAGTGCACATCTACGCTTCCTAATAAAGGTTCTGTCACTTATGATATACAAAGAGGCAACACAATGAAATCGCTAGCGCACATTTGTAGAGTTAAACATTGACTACACAAAGCAGTTTTCTAGGACACCACCTCTATTTTACATATGAACTGTAAAATTTCGCAATCATATTCTGCAATTCTTTACATGAGGAGAAAAAATGTCAGCAAGATAGCTAATCAGAGCACCATTATAGTCGTTCCTCTCCTGAACATACATTTAGTCTACAACAAAAAAGAAGTGCCACCTTGTGCCCTTATTTGGTATAACTGTGTAGCCACATAACTAAACTTCTGACTGTTACAGTACAGTAGAAGCAATTAGAATTATAACTTATAACTTATTATAAAATGACATATCTATTGCTATGCGTAATAATAAAAGGACATTTAGTCAAATTCCAAATTCAGTACATTACAGAAAATAATGAACTTTATCACAATATGCTAATTTTTTGAGAAGGACCTGTATATAAAAAAAATGGTCATATATTAGGCTACTATATTAATTTAACTTTTAAAAATTGTATTGAGTGTCTTACTGAATGCATTTGTTGGTTTTTATATTATAAAGGATTTGTTTGTTAAAGTGTTAATAATGTTAGACCCATTTAAACATGTATTAAACTAGTGGGAAATATTTTAGGAATCTATGCAGCCACTAAGTCAGCATGTGCTGGTCTTGGGGAGTCATGCCACAACTGGATGCAGAAGACAGTGGCTATGGGAGCTGATGTAGCAGCTGTGAATTTTGGGAAGAAGGGAGGTGTATCAGTCAAACTACAAGAAAAGGCAGAAGACTGATTTTCAAATCCTGGCCACAGGATATGTAAAGCTTCAGTGGTTTGTTGTAGCTGTTTGTTGTTAGTGTTGATTGGTGTTTTCAAATTAAAGAAATCTGTTAATATACAATTTGTAGTTGTGGTGCTCATTAATTTTTGGTGGGTGCTCCTAAATTTTTGCTGGTGCTCCTAACTTTTTGAAGTTGGGAGCACCAGTGCTACCAAATAAAGTTAATTTTGAGCTCTGCATACACCAATTTACAACTTACCTGGCAGGTCATGATAGGGGAAAGGTTCTCCTGTTCATCCACAAGCACAAGGTTCTTAAGTGGTCGTGGCTGGAAGAAAAACGTGTCTCCTTCCTCCAGAGGCATGGCAGAAGAGAACTCTGGTTCATCATCATCATCACCCAGGTGGGCAATCTGATAGAGATAACTAACACAGACAGAGGATACAGATACGAGACACATGTGACAAAGTTCATAAAACTGTGACTTATTGTGAACTTTTGTTTATTTATTTACCTTTTATAGCAGTAAAATTAAATCTAAACAGCACTGCTAAACATAATTAAGATCTGAGATGGTATACATTTAAAACTTGTTATTTTAATTGGAAGGCAACATATTCCATAAAGCAAAATTTTTCTTCATTTACTAACATCAAGGGCTTTTCACAAATGCTGAAAAGCTTATGTAAAACTCCCTTGTCCTACAGAATTCACTTGATATACAGCACATGGAACAAAGCTGCGTCAGGGAATAACAAATGGAAATACTGCACAGAATGTGAAAACTCACTTACTTCCCAGCCCACATACACATAGTAGCACGCTCTTTACTTCTCCCTTCATTATTGTTTGTGATGATGGTTTAGCATTTTTACTCTCTGCAGAGTAAGGCTCAAGCACATCTCAAGAGCTTCTGCTATAGGTGGATGTATAAGGACCGACTTTAAGGAATTAGTTGCTGCCTTTGCTGATAACTTTTCATAATCAAAATCATGCTGCATTGTTTTTATAGGTAGCAAATAGTTTGTTGTGTTCTTCTGGCAAACCTTTCCTCACATGGTTTTGATTTAGTACATTTTTTTTTTCCCTTTTTTTTTTTTTTTTTTTTTTTTTAAAGTTGGGCTCTTTTAAAAAGAGACTTGGTAATATTTCCAGAGAGACAACTGCATGTTGATGTGGCTGTCGACTCATGTGACTGGCCAACTGAGACACAACCAATCTGTAAAAATTAGGGAATATAGGCCGATTTTGAACACTTACTCCCACATTTCCTACGTTCTTAGGAATTAAACAAATATTCAGCCTTTAAAATTAGATACAAATATGTGAATATTAAAAGTTAAGCAGACTACACAATCAAGCAACTAGAGAAATTACCTTGGCCTACTTGGCCTTCCACTGAAATCTTGCCTGGCTTGTGGTCTGAAGTGAAAACTGAAACTTGTTTTCTATTCCTTATCTGCACATTCTATACAATTTTACATTATCTCTTACGAGTTGAAGGTTATTAACATTAACGTTTTTATATAATATCATTACCATGTCTTTTAATAAAGACATGAAAGATTGAGCATTTACTTTCACTGTTTTTACATTCCTGAACGATGAACAAGAATTAATAAGGCATTCCAAATCTTTCATCAGCCTGCAGTCACAACCTCTCCCTAAATACTTTGAAAATACTTCTGTCAATGTTTACCTTTTTAACAAAGGAGTAACTGTTTCAATGACCAAACAGTGTACAGAGGAATTTAAACTGGAGCTACAGTCATCATCAGTCAAGCCTTATGACTAACACCTTTAAAAAATACTTTCAGGTTTTACCAATTTTTAACATTAATTATAACTTAAAGGCAAAAATGATAGCCATGCAAGATTTTTACAAAACAGCAATTTCTACAACACACTGTATGCTATGCACAAGAGTTTGGATCTGTTTAAAATGTTTACCGTTGTTTCTGCATTTTCATTATGAAACACACTTTCCACACATTCTGTGAAATACTGACTTGTGCTGTAAAATTTCCCCTTTCCAAGTACAAATGCATGCACAGCCTGAACATTTTTTAAATAAAACTTTTATATTCTATTCCAAGTTAGGTGGCTTTCTGGCAGTGCAGTGATAAATCTTTGACTACACAAGCTTTTGCCATTAAGGCAACTACATGTACATTTCCATTATGTTTATAACTGTTATTTTATAAGGGGTTTTAGGTTTTTTTTTTTGTGACCAGGGTCAATGTTGGAGCAGAAAGTCAACTTCTTATTTTACTTGTCTTTTCTTCTCTTGCAACATGACTTACAATATGCTTTATGTGTTTTCTATAAAATATTCAAATTCTGTTGTGGATGAAAACCTTTAAACCATGACCCAATATTTTATTTTTGCTGCAACACTTTTCTACCCCCTGAATCAAAATGTTATAACAGAGCCGTAAGTAAAGACAACTGATAAGAACAAATATCTGAACAAACTTGTTTAAAAGAAACAGACAGGAAATTATCAGCAAGTGCAATTTCAGTTATCCTCTGTTGTCAGACTTATGACTGTATTTTGTAACTTACTGGTTTCCAAACTCTGATGCCACAAACAGGAAGCCAGTCTTCAGTACACACATTGCAGTGGCCACAGGGATGGTATCAAAATACTTCATCCTGATCTCTGTGACCTAGAAACAGGTAATGCAATTTACTTAAATATAAGAGTTTCAAATACACCTTACATTATTACATAAACAATAGAAATCCACAGGCTATTATTTTTGTAACGTGAGAAAGTAGAGATCAGATATCAACATTCTCTTCAGCATTACTCAGAGAAGAGACATGAAGGTATATCATCATTTCCACATCCTGGCTAAATGGCCCAGGTTCGCTTAAGTGAGCGACAAAGAAATAGGCAACTATGGCTGTTCTATATATGTGTGTGATATAGTCACGATCACACTGATCGGAAAATTTACAATCTTTTTTTTCCCCTGACAATCTTCTGGCTCCACACTCCAATCCTGTAGGTAGCGATAATGCATCAACCGCCCATAGGCTCAAAAGAGGAAGAGGAAATTTTCTCCCTAATTTAGTCATGTCCCATTCCTCCCCGTCACTAGGGGGCTCCCACACTCCCACATTTGCACAGTACTGCCACTCAGTCGAGAGGGCCGAAGACTATCATGTTTCCTCAGAACCAGGTGATGCCAGCCGACTGCATCTTTTCGAGCTGCTCGCTTACCCACCGTTGGGGGAGGCGTAACACACTCTCTGAGGGAGCTCGGCCAATCAGCTCTCTCTAGACCACCGGATGCGAGAGGTTCCGGATTATAGGGCGAGCACTTTACTGCACCACTCGGAGGCCTACTTTAACGATTTAAAAAGTGTGAATCAATTCTGAAACAAAAAGTGACTGTTTTTGCTTAACATTGGAGGCTTTGTTAAATGTGTCAGATTTTTTTTATTAAAACAAATTCAAATGGGAATGTTAGACAAATGAAGCATCAAGTCCCACTGTATGCTGACAACTAGTCAATATAACAGCAGTATGTAAACAGTACAAACTAATTTCAAATGCAAAAGCTTAAATATATAGCTTAAAATTAAACACAAACCTACATTTTACTGAGCAGCATGAATCACGTCATAATCACACATCATCGGCCACTATTATATCTTAAAAAAAAAAAAAACATACCACATGTGATGCCAGTATGGGAATAGTTCAGAGTGTACCACCTGTAGGATTATAAAGACTTTGTGACTAATTCGACTTTGGACGAAGTTTGGCTTTGAAACACAAGCAACTTTTGATAATGTAATGCCATAAATATCCATTTCTTCTGCAATCACTGGCTCATCGACAGGTGCATCTCTATTACGAACGTAATACATGATTTGACAAACAAAAGTGGAAACGTGCTTCAACTCGATCCCCCACCCCCCCAATCATCTCTACCTACCATCTCCTCATCTGTTTCCAGGGTAACCTTGAAGATGTCTCCTTGCTCAGTCTGGGCAAGGAAGAAGAACATGGACTTGGTTTTGTGAGTGGCTGAGCAGACGAAAATCATGCCCCTCTCTGGATCGTCCAGGTCATTCTGAGTTATTACAGGGAAATTGAACAGATCAGCTCTAAACCACTATGGCAAATTTTCAAGCTTGTTTGCATTACTCACAATGTAATCTACAACAACAGTCCACAAAAACCACAAGTGCCATATAATTATGTTTCTGTTAAAACTAACAGTTATGAGATCAGAAGTCTTAGTTGTCTCCAGGGTTTGTGGCAGAGAAGAGACATGAAAACCTCATCATTTCAGTTGAAAGTCGAAATATGGTTTTAATCATGAAACGCCGTCTCTAATGCATAACCACTGAAACACTCACCCGTCTGCGTGGGATTGGGCAGCGGATATCCGGCTGGTCCCCAAAGTTCTTGTAAGTGATGTAGTTTTCTGAGCAAATGAGCACACCACTTGGACCATCAGAGCCACCTGGAACTGTTGGTTGAACACAAGGGCACACGAAAGGATCAGACAAACACTACAAAAGACAACATTTACATTAAATCATAACAAAAGTTTGTCAGATATCACCATTTCTCCTCACGTCAATCAGAGAAGAGACATGAAGTTAGATCATCATGTTTACATTAAATGCACACCAATTTAAAATGCATTCGTGCAACAATTCTTTTCTCAGACAGGTCATACCTGTGATGAGGAAGTTGCCATGTTCTTCTAGAGCCTCGCTGTACTTGCGCACTACGTGGTTGAGTCCCAGGTCCAACTCATAGAAGGTCAGAGTCTGCTGTGTGTTAGCTGCTGCTTCCCCTGTGGGGTCATTATCGGCTTCCTGTTAAATAGAACAGTATACGACTTAAACAGAGAAATAACCAGTGTTCTAATAAAGCTGTAATTCTGTGCACATGCAGTGATCAGAAGTCTTTACAAATCTCTCCAGTCAAATGTCAGAGAAGAGACATGAATAAACTCATCACTTCACTGAAAAAAATACTTAAAATATAATAGGTAATGGATATAACAGAATATTAAATAAAATCTAATTACCAAATAACACTGGCTAATATTTTTTAAATAAATTAATGCTCGCAGCCATGTTTTAATCCCACAAGGGGAATCACAACACCATAACATTTGTTTAAAAGAACAAGCTGAATTCTCACCTCGTAATCCATCTCGAGACAGGCAAACATGGGGTTCTCAAAACCCACATCTACTCCGACCACATGGTAGACGAGCGTGTTAGCCTTGTGTGCTTCCAGAGGAGAGGAGATGGTGAGGCGTGCAGCTGCATCTCTATTCAGGATGTACACCAATTTCTGCTTCTCTATAGCGCCTGTAATGAAAAGTCCACAAAGCTCTTTAACAAATAGACAAATAACAAATGGATTATGCAGAAGTTCATGAAGCTTTAACCAGAATGAAAAACATTTCACTTCCAAACTGCAGTTTGGGTTCATATAAAAGGATTTCCTAATGATGGAGCTTACCCAAACAAAATATTGGTTTGCCTGTTCTAAAGATTTATGACTTATGACTCATCATAATTACCACCCACTTACTCACTAAAACTGTGCTGCGTTACTGAGATGAAAACAGTACATGACTGCAGGGGTACAGTAATACAGACGCTGGGAAAAACATTCTTTAGGCCTGCCTGCACAGATAAAATCTGTTTTATACAACACCTGGGTTACAGCTGAAATACACAGACCCAAAGTAATATTTCATGGGAAAAAAATATTTTTTTATTAAGGGGGGGTCAAATTACTACCAAATGTGATTTGCAGTTTCCACAATATGACTATAATTCTTGTTAAGATTCGAGTCTTCCACATGGGAATTCACAAGACCGCCATTTTATCAAATTTTATTTCAACCAAAAAAATGCACTGAACTTAAATAAAGTAATAATGCTCTCTACATAGGGCTTTTCCTTATTTTAGAACTGTTCAAGTGAAGAACTTGGATGCTGTCAAACAAGAAAATTAATAATAATAAATAAAATAACTAAAGCTAAAGAGCATCACTGCTTTTTGGACACTCGGCCAACTTCAGTACTTCATAGCATGCGTTAGTTAAAATTTTATCAGCATAAGGTAAATATCACAACTTGTGAGGTAGCCTAAAATTAAGTACGTAGTATACAATTTTGTATTTATTGTTGACTACAATTTTATAGCTCAATCTTAACATACCCCAGCTTCTGACTGGCTGGTATTGACCCACCTCTAGCCTCAGATTGGCTGGAATATCAGTGTTGTGATATTGAGTGTTGGCGCAAGAAAGAGTAAGAAAGTACAGTTTGAGAACGAGAGTGCAAATGAGCGTATAAGCAAGCAAGAGTAAAACCAAATCATATAACTCAGTTTTCAGCACAAAAAAGAACAGCATACTACAGAAACAAAAGATTTGCAAAAACTTGATATAAGCAACGACTGTCTTGTGTTTATCCTGTAGAAAGAAAATACATAATCCTCATGTATGCTCAAATGCAGCTGAGCTTATTATTACTCAACTACTATTAGTAATTATAACAAGTGTCAAATACAGCCATTTTGTAATATTATTAGGTCCTGACCACTGCAGACCATGAACATCTCACAAAAGCTGAAGTTTTGGCGTTGCTCTGATCCAGTCATCTAACCATCACAATTTTACCATTGTCAAATTTAAAACCTCATGTCTGCCCATTGTTCTTTTTTGTTTCCAACACGTCAACCTCAGGGACAAAATGTTCAACTGCTGTCTAATATATCCCCACCCACTTCCAAGTACCATTGTAATGATGTATTGGAAGTGTGGCTATTCTGACAAAGGGACAAATTGTGATCACTAGACTACTGGGTGATAGCAAATCCAAAACTGCAGCTTTTCTAAATTGTTTCTGGTCTACAGTTTACAGAACCTTCCAAAAGTAAGGGGGCGGGGAGACAGTAAACCGGCGACAAGGTCATGGGCGGCCAAGGCTCATTGATGCACATGGGAAGTGAAGGCTGGCGCATGTAATCTGATCCAATAGTAGAGCTACTGAAAAGGTCTTTTCACTAAAAAAAGTCAATGCTGGTTCCCATAGAAAAATGTCAGGACATACAGATTATTACTGTTTTGGTGGCAAAAGAGGGACTTACTCTATATCATGCGGGTGGTCATTACATTATGGCTGATTGGTGTAGTCTGCTTGGCATTTTTTAGAGAGCAAAACGACGACTTAGAAAAGCAACTTTGTCAAATACTGTATATTTAAAAATCTAAATTTTGTGCAGTATAGTCAGAAACTCTAGACATCAAAATTGAAAATAATAAAAAAAGGAGGCACCAATATTTAAAAATTTGTAAAATGTGACTTCTTTTGCAAATATGGCAGATAACATTACCTTGACATTTTTGTACTGGCTAAAGAGAAAAATTAATTATTAAAAGATATATAATTTTAGGTGGGGGGAGGGATCTCTTACCTATCATAACAGCTCTGCCTTTGGGATCCACAGCCAGAAACTGTCCTGGAACAATGCGTCGACAGCCACTCTTGCCAAAGGTCTCCTGGTGCACCTTTTCGAACATGTTCTTGGAAGGATGATACTCCAAGATAACAATACGACCTGAATCACTGCCCACCACGATGTAGTCTTCAATATAACAAACAAAAGCACACAAGCAAAGAGTGACATGGTGGATTATTTAAAAACTTTAAAACAGGAAAAGTCAAAAGCAAAAAAATAAAAAACATTTTTTTTCAATATATAAAATTTTAATTTCTGTTTCATCTCTTAATATACATTAACTGTGTGCAATAAGACTGGAATCCTGTAAGTTACACAAGTCATTTGCATGTTGGCAGGCACATAAAACCCACAACAAAAAGACCACTGGAGTAAACATGAGGTTTGCAACAGAAACATTTACTGCTTTTATTTATTTATATATAGGTTATTGCTTTATCCTGGTGAAGTTATGTGGTGGTTTAATTTTTTTCCTCATTTACATACAACAAATATCACAACTAACTTTGACACGAAATATGTAGGGCAGATATTCTGCAAGAGCATCAGAAGACCTCAGAATTTCTTCCGCACAAATCAGACAAATAAAAATCACCTTTTGTGCCACCAGTTAGCCTGAAGGCCATGAGAGAGCGGACTATGCCGAACACCTCCATGGTAAGCAGCGTGTGAACTTTGCCAGTGTTTGCATCGGGCCGCAACAGCTCCAGAATTTTTCCTCGAGAAACGACAATCTCCTGCTGCTTTGTACCTTGAGTCAAAAAACAAGACATAGTACCAAATGTGCTTTGAATATTTGGATCAAGGTTATTGATGAAAAAAAAACATATGGAAGCACAATTCATCTGTTAAATGAAATAAAACCACAATATCATACACATGCATTTGCATATGCTATTATTGGCTTGAACCAGTGGGAATGGACTACCTGAGAAGTTGCCATGGATGGCATGAGTGATGCCAGTTGCACGCTGCAAGGTCAGGTTGTACAGAAACATGATCAATGTCTCTGGACCTTCAGCTCTGGATGGAAAAGTCTACTTTTAATACCTGTAACCACAAAAAAAATTTAGTCAGCAAAAATAAAACAGAGTGAACACTGACCTCACACGAGCCTCTACGAACTCAACACTCTGACCACTGGTAGACTGATGAGCAATGCTAACAAAGCTAGGCTACAACTACTACCGACTTATTCTCCAAAACTACGTGCAAATGCAATATTACTAAAAATTTTAGTGGCTAATTTAAAGATAGCAAGTGGGTACGTTCCCTTTAGTAAGAAGCGTAACGTTAAGAAGCGGTAACACCATTTTGTTAAATACTTTCACAACAAACTAGCTAGCACATTAGCTATGAAACTACTCAATCGTTAAATTATCTCATAAACCGGTTTTAAGTTAGCCGCTAGCACCTCGATTTACATGAGAAACACTGACATTAACTAAACACAAGTTTCGTTTTTGAAGTTTTTAAAACTATTAAACTTCACAACAGCTAGTGCTAGCCATTTTGTTAGCATGTCCATTCATAACTAGCCTGTGCAGCTAACGTCGCAGTCTTTCTCTAACGTGTTCTTTCGTGCTGCATTCAAGCACATTCATTGATAATATCATTGTCTGATGTCTATTTGTAGCGTACGAAAAAGATTTACCGATTTTATTATCAGGATGTTGCAGATAACGAGAGATGAAAAACTCATTCACAGTATTATCTCTCCAGCCTCGTAGTTTGCAAACGCCGCTCTGACGATGAGGGGCCTTGCGATTCTCCAGGCGCAGGTTTTGGCTGTCCTGCTGGATGCCTGTCGAAAATTATTTCCCAGATATCACACTACCTGTTACAAACTATTCACTTTAATGAACTTTACTTTTTATTGTAAAAAAGAATGGTATTGAATCTGATATAGAATATTTAGTAATATGTATTTAATAAAATATCAGGAGGACGTTTTGTGTCAATAGGGTCAGGGTTCGATTCCCGCCTTGAGTCTGCGTGTATGGAGTTTGCCTGCTCTCCCCATGCTTGGTTTGGTGGGTTTCCTTCAAATACTACTTGGCATTGGTGGCTAGGGGTTCAGTTCCCACCCATTGCCCAACTGTCACCCAATTCCCAAACCTCAGGCGATGCATTTCCAGTCCCAACCCTGGATATAATGGGAGGGTTGCATCAGGAAGGGCTTCCACCCACCACTATTCCATGTAGTGTGTGTGGATCATATCTTGACAAAAGTAGCCAAAGGACTTACAACAACAACTAATTGGTTTCCTTCCACAGACGAAAAAAAAAAAACCTTCAGGTTAGGTTAACTGGCATTACGTTGTGTGTAAATGACAATCCGGCCTCGATCTGGCATCCTGACCACTTAAGTGACTGTCCCCGTAACAATAGGTGGGGAGTATCCCTCTCGTCTTGCGTTTTGGTAACATTAATTCCTTCATCCAAACAGGGGCCTTAAGCCTGGAGACTTTGGGTACAAGGCAAGGTACCCCTTTACAGAGTGCCAATCTATCATAGGGCACACACACATATACACACACACAAACATTCTATGTGCAATTTAAGAAATTCAAATTAACCTAATCTGCCGAATCTGAATTTGAGCCACTTCACGATAATCTCAACAATCCAGTGGAGGAAAAGAACAAGAGAAGGAATTTATTAATAGGGACATAAGCAAGAATATAATTGCCTTGGTTTGAAATATCAGAAAATATTTCAAACGATCATGCATCAGCATCTTAACAATTAACCACATTCTCCAACAGAACAGGTTGAGGATGAAACAAGCCTATCATGTTTCTTTTAACAGCAACTCCAGTAGAGTCAAAGACCACCACTTGGAATATGTGCAATTATGTTTTTTTCATAACGTATGAAGTATTGTAGTACAGGTATGCATTACAACAATGTGTACGCTAGTATATCTCTTTTTTTAAAGATTCTTTAAAATTGAGGCATTCTGCATGAACTCATCTTTGTTGGTGAAGAAGGATTTAATTTTACCAAGAGGAGAAAAAGGAAGAACACTGGACTATTGTAAATGTTTCTGGCCAACTAGACCAGAGGCAAATGCTCCCTTGCCCAAATAGAAACTAAGAAGTACAATCAATCTCATGTATTGCACAGATGCCGTAAAGTGCGTGCACACACACACACACACACACACACACATACATTACTGTACATGATTGGAACTGAAACAAAGACAGAATATTGCCCACAGTATTTATAATTTTTTTTTTTCATTTGGAGCACTCATTTTTTGAGAAATTATATAAAACCTGGAAAAGACCCTCCAGTCACTGAACCTCTATTCATTCAACACAACACTTTACACAATAACTGCATCAAGCCAACAATCTGCTGACTGTCCTGTAGCTACTGCAGCTCCTTTTATTTGTTTGTTGTGACAAGTTTCTTCTTTCATTCGTGAAATGCAGGCTCATTTTGTTTAAGGTCTGGTGATTGACTTGGCAAGTCTAAAAGTCTAAATTTCCCTCTGTAAGCAAAGTGTTTTAGATCATAGGGCTTTATGCAGCAACAATCCTTCAACTTTTCTGTAAATTTTCTGTCAAGAGTAAAAAAATGAGAGAAGTCAATGTCAGATGTCCAAAACATTCTTAACCATCCCAACCTGCTATCAGAGATGAGCTGAGTGATGAATCCCACTGCATTTTACATTGGAGGCACATAAGATTAGCAAGAAATTATTATAGGTAACTGCCCTTTAACAAAATCCACCAGGTCCTTGTTGTGCCATGTGCAAACCGGGTACAAGAACTGGAGAGATGTCACCAAAGAAAGGGAGGACGAAGAAAAAAAGAAGAAGAACTACAACAGCTGTTAATTTGAAGTACTTTAACATAAAGTAAAATCTAAATTCTTCCAAAAAATGAAGACTGACTTTACAGGTTAATATCAGCTGATGAACGCACAGTTAAATAAATAGAAAAAGAAGTGTTTTGATGGCACATAATTGAGGGATCATCTATGTTAGAGTTATATGAAGTTGAGTTTTTTAAATAACAGTTGATCTGTATAGTGGTTTTAATAATTATGTGTTTCAGAGTGCTTGTGGCAATCCATAACAACTCAGCATCCATTAATCGGTCTCATTAAATCTGTGCCATGTCTAAAAGCACACTCTCTGTGTAGAAAACATGACCAAAGTATTTACAGTAGCAGCAATTCAGAAGCCATTCAGAAGCAGAACACACAAGTCATCACAGGTTTTTTATAGTCTCAATTGCTCAATACTATCTTGTTAGCCTTCAAATTAAATGATATTTTATATGTTTTTAAATTAATTATCGCATTTGTTCTATTTCTCAATTTTAAAACACTTTTTGTGCACTGGACAAACAATTTTCAGACTGTGAAGATGGGATTTGTTTTTGTTCTTATCTTGGTAAGAAAACATTTCTGAATCCTAGAAATGAATGGGTAAAAACAAAATAGGAAAAATGGTGAATATGATCAGAAATAAGAGAACATGTGTTCACTTATTGCATGAGGCCCAGTGTGTTGTTCCATGATGGAGTCCTCCCGGTTAAACTGGATGCATTTCTTTGTAAGTTGAGACAGAATCTTTCTGTAGACTTACAGTAGAAATACAGATGTATTTGTAATTGTATTGTGCTGCTATCATCAGTGAGTCAGTTCCAGAAGCAGCCATACTACCTCCACCATACTTGACCAATGAGCTTGTATGTTTTATCATGAACAGATGCTTTCTTTTGCCACACTCCATTCTGTGGAAGTAGTTAATGTGAGCCACAGAACATTTTGTGGCTAACCTCTGTATGTCTGGAAGTTCCAACCTGGCCTCTCGATTCCTGCTTCTGATGAGTGGTTTGCATCTTTTGGTATAGCCTCTATACATCTGCTCTCTGATTTTTCCTTAAATAGTGGATTGTGATACTGACATGCCTGCTCTTTGGAAATTCACTCATTCATGTTTTTGGGTTTTTCTTCAGAGCTTTCGCAATATTCTGGATAGACGTACAGTACACATCACACATTAAAGCTCACTCACTCATTCACTTACTCAATCATCTTCTATACCGCTTTATCCTGTATTTAGAGTCGCGGACACATTAAAGCTGAATTCTTAAATATGGTCTCTTTTGATCCCAATAGTCTTGACATTCTTGCTAGTGCAACTAAGTGTCTAGTAGATGATGAAATAAAAAATTGGCTTTGCTGTCCTAATATATTCAGAGGAGACTGTATTATGTCACCGATTCATTCTTTTTTTGCATATGTACAGTTGTATAATATCCAGCAGCAATGCATTTATGTTTTCTGATAGACCTGGCCATGAAAAAAATGTGTCCTTATTTTTTGCATATTTGTCACAATTAAATGATTGAGATAACACAAGGATACCCTAAGTAAATACAAAATGCATTAAAAAAAGAAGATTTATGAATGAAAAAAAAAAACAGTAAAACATTCCTGGCACTATGTGAAAAGGTAATTGCTTTTTTGCTAAATCTTATATAAACTGTAACTAACCACATTTTTTGGAAAGCTGAGTTAAACCCAGGTCTGAATAATGCCAGACCTGTTGAATCAGGAAATCACTTGCAGCAAATAAAACCTGTCTGAAAGTGAAGTAAAAATACAAAAATGTATACAAAAAAATCTCAAAAAGCAACACATCAACAAATGCAATCTAAAGAAATTCAAGAACAGATTAAAAAAAACAAAGTAATTGACATGTATCAGTTTGGAAAGGGTTACAAAGCCATTTCTAAGGCTTTAGGACTCCAGTGAACCACGGTGAGAGCCATTATCCACAAATGGAGAAAACTTGATAAAGTGGTGAACCTTCCTTGGAGTGCCAAAATTACTCCAAGAGTACAATAACGACTCATTACAACAACGAACCCAGTTTATAGCATTCATTTCTTAGCATTCATTCCTTTTTTAGACGCAGTATGATCCCTAACCATGCCTGACTACTCTGGCAGAATAGCAGATAAAATTCAGTCATTCATTTTCAGTAACCACTTTAGCCTTTTTTTTAGGATGACAACGACATTGAACCTCATCTTGTGAACACTGGGCATGGTTTAGGAACCCTTGATTGTCAGTCTACTGCAGGGCATGATACAGCTATACATTCACACAGTCATGCACACTGAGGGCCAATTAGCTAATCAACGTCCCATCATAGATTTGTGAGAGGAAACCAGAGAACCCAGATAGAACACATTCAGATGCACTGAGAAAAATGTACTTGACCATAAGATCAGAATTTAGTTCTTCTATTTTGTTACAATAACAACCACTTTTCTGGGGTGACTTTGTGGATTCTGGCTGTTGGGATTTCTGTCCATTCATCCTCGAGAGCATTAATGATGTTTGGCAGTGTTGTTAGAAGAGTAGGCCTAGCACACATTCAGCATTCCAGTTCATGCCAAAAGTGTTCAGTGGGATTGAGGTCAGGGCTCTGCTCAAGCCACTCGAGTTCATCCAAACCATTTGTCATGCGTCATGCTGGAATAGATTTGGGCTCTGCAGATCCAGGAAAGTAAAATCTTAATGCTGCAGCACACACACACACACACACACACACACATGCATATTTATCCATCTTTGTGAAAACAAACAGTTTGGGGAAAGCCCAAAATTTGGTGTAAAGGTCAGATGTCCATGAGGCCATATAGTGTATTTATTGTCCTACTTATCTTGCTTTAACGATTCATTTTGTATGTTTGTCATAATGACACTAGTGTAATTATATTTAACTTTACTTACTTATTTTGAACTTTCTGGTAAGTTAATAAAAAGTTTATCTTGACGGCCTTATCATACACACCGGTTCATTTTTCATAAGTGTCAATAAGTGTGAATGTGACTATGCAGGGTGCATAGAGAGAGGATGCATCCACCGTTACCCTAATCAGAATAAACAGAATAGTGATTGAGTGAGCGAGTAAAAGGGATTGTCAAAGAATGTTAGTTAAACACAGATGTATTTGTTAGGTTTCTTTAACCTGGGACATGGTCAGGAACTGAATCTGTAGGAAGACAGGCAAAATGTGTTAATTCATTTATTCATCTTTTGTACTACTTTTTTTTGTATTCCATACTTTGGGTCACACTGGCCTGGTGCCTATCCTAGAAGGCTTAGGGCCTGAGGCAGGGTACACCCTGGACAGAGTGCCAATCCATTGCAGGGCGCACGCAAAATTTAGAAATTGTCTACATGTCGAACTCTGGACCCTGGCGTGCGAGGACACTGTTTTTTTGTGTTTGTGCACCTCGAGTCTGTGTGCATGGAGTTTGCATGTTCTCCCCGTGCTTGGTGGGTTTCCTCCGGATACTTCGGTTTCCTCCCACAATCCAAAGATATGCAGGTTAGGCTAATTGGCGTTCCCAAATTGCCCGTAGTGTGTGAATGAGTGTATGAGTGTGTGTACAGTATGTGTGTGTGTGCCCCGTGATGAATTAGCACTTTGTCCAGGGTGTACCCTGCCTCGAGCCGTAAAACTCCTCGCATAGGCTCCAAGTCCCAGTGACTCTAAATACAGGATAAAGCGGTATAGAAGATGAGTGAGTTAGTGAGTGATAGCAATCTTGCTTCTAATCTATATAAATAAAAGAAAGGTTTTGTTTGTACGTTGGTCAGAACTTGCTCTTTCAATGATATATTTACATTTTATATATCAGAGGAATGGAATACTATAGTGGAAATGAGGAAAGTGTCTGATAGAGTGATGAGTGTAAAACTAAAAGTGGAAGGGCTAATGATAAATGTCACTAGTGCATACATTCCACAGGTAGGATGTGATGTGAAGGATAAGGAAGATTTATGGAGTGAGTTGAACAAAGTGGTAGTGAATGTCCCCAAAGACAAAAGATTTGGGACTGAAGATAACTTTAATGATCATGTTGGAGAAGGGAACAGAGGTGATGGGTAGGTATGGAGTTCAGAAGAGAAATATGGAAGGACAGATTATTGTAGATTTTGCAAAAAGGATGGAAATGTAAGTGGTGAATACATATTTTAAGAAGAAAGAGTCACACAGTGTGATGTTAAAATGATGGAGGATGTACTCAGGTGGACTATCTGCTGTGTAGGAGATGCAGTATAAAGGAGATTTGAGACTGTATGGTGGTTGCAGGTGATAGTGTAGCTAGACAGCATTAGATGGTGGTCTTTGGAAGTACAGAAGAAAAATAAGGGAGTGAGGACTGAAGCCAGGTTTAGATGTTGGTCACAGCATGGGTTACTCCAAAAACACGACTACACACTATGAAATTAAATCGAAATGTGAAATAGGTGGGAAGTTATGTGGAGTTATGTGCCAGATACTATTCAGCTTATTTTAACTTTAATCTTTTAGCTATTCGTACAAACTTATTACACGGATCCTAACGCTAGCGTAAAATACAGGGTGTTTCAAAAAATATATATCATTTCGAAGTCTAAAAACATAGCCAATTCTTACTCAAATGATCCCAAAGAGATGTGCGAAAACTAACTTTAAAGTTTAATGTTTTCATTTTCATTTGCTATGCAACAGAAACTTGACGATGAGAAGTTCGAAAGCATATTGAACCTCTGTGAAATCGGTTATAAAATCTGTATGTTTAAATATTTTGTTGGAATTTTGAGAATTTAATTATTATTTCTTTCAATATGAAACCTATCTAATTTCGTTTGCCTACTACATATAGTTACTCAGACGCTCATATTTCAAATGACGTCATTTTTTGGGGACACCCTGTAAATCTGGTGTCAGTAGCGGTGCACATTACTATTTCCTCCACACGATGGCGCCTTTGTATCCTTTATGTGAATAATTCATGTCATCTCGTCATGCTGGAATTCAGATGGGGATGGGAGGGTGACAGCTAACAACAAAAGCTATTTAATCATGTATTTTTAAATGTAAGACCCCTGCTGTAAATGCACTCAGGTTTTATCGCGTTATAAGCTGAAGGCTGTGATCTTTGCACAGAAATGCGTAATTAAATTGTGCTTTTTTGATGTAAAATATTTTTTAAATAATTTCCCGCTTTAAAAATCGCTGCTGTGTAACGGTGGCTATGTACAACACTGTTTGCGCTTCAAAATAAGAATCTATGAAAAGAATAATATTTTTAAAAATCCCTGCTCTGTCACTCTGCTCAATAACCGTCTGTAAAGAGCGCAATGCATCATGGGAAACGATGTTCCAAAATAAATCATGTGTAAATCTTTGTATAATATGCACCATTTCCAAAATGCAATATTGTTTATTTATAAATCTTATTTCATTTTAAGCATCTGCATTTTTTCGCGTTTACTGGATATGTGTTTTGCAGAACCTGATGGTGGCTCCAGCAGCCCAGAACTACATTTCCCCTCAGCCTGTTTGGTAAGCTTAGGGAATGCAGGTGGCAGGGGTGCCTTTTTCTCGGGGATGCTCTAATGCAAAGCGGTCCTGCCTGAAAGAAACCTCCAGGTGAACAGATTCCCCTCTGGACAGGAGCTCGAGGCTGTGTTTAAAGCAGGCACGAGCAGCGTTAGATTTGCACGTGAGGAAAGAGGGCAGAATTCCGCATCACATCTGGACAGAGCGGTAACATGGACTAGCATGTGAGGCTGCATGTGAATATTCATTCTGCAGCGCGTTAGCCTCGTCTCCGGCTGATAGAGGAGCCTGATGGAGGAAAGACATGAGATGGTTTAACGTTGATTTTCCAGCCCAAGCTCAGCATTGGCGGGGTGTCAGTCAGTCTGAAGAAAAAGGGGATGAAGATGCATGTTTGAGTCGAATTGCAAGGTATGAGACTACTCGTAGTTTTCTGCAGCTAATGTATGGGACTTAATGGAATAGTGGAATTGTGCACGTGTCTCAATGCAAGTGCTTTTATTTCTGTTCTAATAAAGTCTCGCGCAACTGACGTTACTTTAACACTCCTGCAGTGGTTATGGCATAGATTATATAGTTACTTTAGTGTGTGTATGGGTGTAAGTGTGTGCGTGTTATTCCTTTTGGTTTGCCCCCTCTTTGTAGTCCACCCGTCTGATTGATGTGTCCGCTGCTTCCGCCCTGAGCTCGCGTTGCTAAGAGACAGCGGTGCTGCACGAGCGCATGGTGGGTTTGAAGTGTAGGGGGTCTTCCATGACATTCTTTTACCAGACACTTAACAATTCCTAATCTACGTCATTCACTCGCTCACAACCTGTAACACTGCTATAAATCTGGGAGAAATCATACATGATTCCATGCAGTCCAGTTTGTGTTTAGACTGTTTGGGACTGTGGAGGCCAATGGGGACCATTGTATTTATTCCCATTTTGTACGACCGTGGTAGGACCTCTGGTCAGCATTCACACATCCACACACACAATGGGCAATTTGCCAATTAGCCTAATCTAAATGTCTTTGGACTGCGGGAGGAAACCGGTGAACCCGGAGGAAACCCACAAAGCATGGGTGGTACTCGAACCCAGGACCTGGGGTCGCAAGGCGGCAGTGCTAACCACTAAGCCACCGTGCTGCTATATACAGTATATATTCTGACTGCACCTAAATGGCATAACTACTAATCACTTTGGTTATATTTATTTAATTGGTTATAAAAAGCTAATCTTTTTCTTTACATGCATTACTGTTTATTGTGAATATATAATGTGAGTATATATAGGTTAAACAGTGATGTATCTCGATTCTTTTGTGTGGGAGTTCATGTATCGCCACACTGGCTCCAAAATCTTTTTTTTTTATTTTTATTTTTTTTTATTAATTATATGTTAATTTAAGTATGTTTGCATTTGAGGTAGTAAAATGTTGCAGTTTCTTAATAATCCTACAAGAGGTGCTATCTAAACTATTCACACATTGACAGGAAGCACAGCATCCTGTGTGGTATGAGCAAATAATCTAAGGAGTTTGTTTAGAATTGTAACAATCTCTTTAAAAAATATATTATTTATAAAAGCCTGAAACTTACAGAATCGCAATACAGATCAAATTGCCACCTAGGTATTATGATAATATAAAATCGGGTTGTCCCT